>NC_136627.1:3432965-3580465 GCF_933228915.1 Telmatherina bonti | reverse complement strand
GGAGGTGTCCAGAGGCCTAAACATACATCGGCCACCTGAGACCCCCCCCCCCCCCCCCCCCACACCTCCATGATCTGCAGCTCACACTGTTTCTCTCTCTTACTGTCACACATGTTGATGAAATGTTCTTTAATACCCAATCAACAGTATTGACATCCCCTCGGACAGCAGGATCCCCCCGAGGGGAGTAAAGTATTGATCTGGAGGGACTGTAGGGCCATGGTGCCCCTGTGACACATTCCCAGTCTCGCTGCTATTATTGGGAGATTAGTGGGGCTATTACACCTCCCAGGCCAGATGGACATGACACTGGGAGGAGTGGAAACCAGATGACCCTCCAGGTGAGCTTCTCTGAGGAGAATTAGCTGCTGTCAAAGATCTGAATCAACCACAAACATCAGAGATGCGTTTCTGATCAATAATCACGTGATCAGAAGATAAATGTCAGGGCTGTGTGTCCACATGAAAGCGACGAGTCAGCAGAACGTATTATCATCATTTATAAAGATGATTCCTGCTTACTCTCTCCTCACTCGGGATGAATAATGACGAGTACTAACCTGGTTATTGTAACTAAACAGTGGAATCTTTGGTCCAACTAAGAAGAAGCTTCAGGTTTTGTCCAGATTAAATGTCCATAAATTGAAGTTTATTGTTTAGTTGTCTTTTCCATGATGCATACGTTTTGTAGCTTAACATCCAGAGGAGCTTCAGTCTGGGTTGATCTCATTTAAACGTCTGGTTGATCAGGAGGAAAATGGCGTTTTTCTGCTTTGATATGAGTGGAAGAGATTGAGTTAAATCAGCTGTGATAGGGCCTCGTGTCTATCTCCAGATCCTGAATCAAACTGAACAATCTCATCGTGACAACTCAGACTCTCAGTTAGCCTGGATTCATACTGAAATGCAAGGCGCTCATGCAGCTCCCATACTTAGACTGAAAGGATGTTTGATGTGGTGCTGCAAGCAGCGAGCATGATGGAGGAAACATACACGATTAATCCACCTGCTACTGTTTATGGCTGCAGGTGGAAACAAAACGTTCATGTAAAACAAAGTCATTAAACATTTCATTCTAGATGTATTTATTACAACAAGTGAATGGAAGCTTTGCAGTAAACACAGCAGAAATAACCTCCAGGTCATGTGATCTGCATCTGTAGTTAAACTAAGGCTCCTGTCTGGCTTGTGCACGTTTAGATTGTTGGATTTTCCATTCAGAGCAAATATAATGTTAGTATTTTGTTTTAGAAAAAGTAAAAATAAACTTTTTATTTACAAGCTCACTTTTACTGAAACTTTTTAAGTGCGTTTGTCTCCCTGATCCCAGTCTCACTGCCTTCACCAGTACTCTGTCCCACATGCCAGTCACTGCCCGCTGTCTCCTGGCTGGGATTGGTTGGACCTGCACACCTTCGTCTCCTCCCTCCCCATTGGATAATTTGTGGTCCAGTTGCTACTGGTTCCGCCTACCAGCCAGAAATAAAACACACCTGCAGTCGGTGGCCACTGCTTGCTCTGTAGCAGTCTGTCCCCAGCTAGCCGGTGCTCGGACTTTAACCAGAGCGTTTATTGGTTGTAAGGAGCTCTGGTTGTCTTTGACAGTTTGTTTGTAAGAGTTTCATTTTTTTGTTTTGATTTACCAGTGGTGTTAAAACTACTTGGCTTTGAGTTCATTTATGACTGTTTTGTGGTTTTTGTAAAACCCTTGTGGCGTTTCTTTCTGTTATTTTAGTTGGTGTGGAGTTTGGATAGTTTTATTGGTGCAGAAAGAAGCTGGAAGCCAACCTGTTGGTGGGGGTTTATATGGAGCAATCGCAGTGGTGGGAGGGACTTGTGAGGTCAAAAGGTTTGGGTCATAACAGGTTTTTACATAATCATTTTTATAGCCTGGACTTTATTGACTGAAGTAAAAGTTTTCCAGGTAACGTTACGGTGGGATTACAATCCCACCGTAACGTTCCAGAAAATGTCTAATGTGGCCGCCCATCGTAGGAAGGTGGGTATGGCACCTTCACCACTAGATGTAACATTTGCTGCATATGTTTTGGGCAGCAAAGCGCTGTGATTCTTCTGGGGAAATCCTGAGTGTGATGCAGGTGGAAGCATCATGAGAGCTGCTGGGATCAGTGTGGAAGCTGGAAAAAAACTTTTACTGCACAGGGATTAGTTTTATTCCTGCCCCCTCCCACAGAATTACTGCTGGGTCCCTCAGAACCAGACAATTTTAAAAGAACTAAATAGAACTAAAAAGAATGACATAAAATACAACGTAATATAAAAAAATAAAAAAGAAATAAATATAGATAAATATTACTAAATACATACAAATATATGTGCACATAAAACATAAAAATAGATCAAATAATTGAATAATTAGACAAAAACAAGCATTTCTTTGAATGGTAAAAATTGATTTGTTGCAAATTTGAGAAAAACAGATGAAAGAAGGGATGCAGGCAGCAATGAGAAGGAATCTTTAAACTGGTGAAATAAAAGATGCATCAGGATGATGGGATCCATGAAGACATCTCAGAGTTGCTAAAAAGTTTCTTCGCTCTGGCTCAGCTGAAATGGTGAGTGTTGGCACCGTGCTCTGGGCTCTGCACTCTGCCCTGTGGTGCCAGAGTGACCTCCACAAAACGGGGGGCTCTGTGATTGATTAGCTGGCCTGAGCGGACCGCCGCTCTCCCACTGGCTCGGACATATGGAGCTGCATGTCCCATGGACAGCTGTGTCGGCAACACTTATTTTAGCTTTGTGAAAGCTCGGCCTTGTTGTGTCGGTCCTCTCAGTGGAGTTCTGGCCTCGCCGCTGCAGTTCTTCATCCTGATCCGGCTCCAAAGTCCTGCGTGCAGGATAAAACCAGTACATTAAACGTGGTGAAGTAAAACTCATCGTTAGGGAATTACTTTAATTCTATTCATCTCTCTAAAATCACTGCAGAGGAGCACAGAAGAGATGAAAGTTTAATCTAAACTTGTAACTTTATGAAAGATTTCTGCTGCTTTGTGGCTGCATGCAGCATGTAGTCTACAGCCTGCAGCCTACAGTACAGCCTGCAGCACACAGCATGCAGCATGTAGCCTACAGCCTGCAGCCTACAGCATGCAGCATGTAGCCTACAGCCTGCAGCCTACAGTACAGCCTGCAGCACACAGCATGCAGCATGTAGCCTACAGCCTGCAGCCTACAGTACAGCCTGCAGCACACAGCATGCAGCATGTAGCCTACAGTCTGCAGCCTACAGTACAGCCTGCAGCCCACAGCATGCAGCATGTAGCCTACAGCCTGCAGCCTACAGTACAGCCTGCAGCCTACAGTACAGCCTGCAGCACACAGCATGCAGCATGTAGTCTACAGCCTGCAGCCTACAGTACAGCCTGCAGCACACCGCATGCAGCATGTAGTCTACAGCCTGCAGCCTACAGTACAGCCTGCAGCACACAGCATGCAGCATGTACAGTAGGCTGCAGCCTACAGTACAGCCTGCAGCACACCGCATGCAGCATGTAGTCTACAGCCTGCAGCCTACAGTACAGCCTGCAGCACACAGCATGCAGCATGTAGTCTACAGCCTGCAGCCTACAGTACAGCCTGCAGCACACCGCATGCAGCATGTAGTCTACAGCCTGCAGCCTACAGTACAGCCTGCAGCACACCGCATGCAGCATGTAGTCTACAGCCTGCGGCCTACAGTACAGCCTGCAGCACACAGCATGCAGCATGTAGTCTACAGCCTGCAGCCTACAGTACAGCCTGCAGCACACCGCATGCAGCATGTAGTTTACAGCCTGCAGCCTACAGTACAGCCTGCAGCCTACAGTACAGCCTGCAGCACACAGCATGCAGCATGTAGTCTACAGCCTGCAGCCTACAGTACAGCCTGCAGCACACCGCATGCAGCATGTAGTCTACAGCCTGGAGCCTACAGTACAGCCTGCAGCACACAGCATGCAGCATGTAGTCTACAGCCTGCAGCCTACAGTACAGCCTGCAGCACACCGCATGCAGCATGTAGTCTACAGCCTGCGGCCTACAGTACAGCCTGCAGCCTACAGTACAGCCTGCAGCACACAGCATGCAGCATGTAGTCTACAGCCTGCAGCCTACAGTACAGCCTGCAGCACACCGCATGCAGCATGTAGTCTACAGCCTGCAGCCTACAGTACAGCCTGCAGCACACCGCATGCAGCATGTAGTCTACAGCCTGCGGCCTACAGTACAGCCTGCAGCACACAGCATGCAGCATGTAGTCTACAGCCTGCAGCCTACAGTACAGCCTGCAGCACACCGCATGCAGCATGTAGTCTACAGCCTGCGGCCTACAGTACAGCCTGCAGCACACAACATGCAGCATGTAGTTTACAGCCTGCAGCCTACAGTACAGCCTGCAGCACACAGCATGCAGCATGTAGTCTACAGCCTGCGGCCTACTGTACAGCCTGCAGCACACAGCATGCAGCATGTAGTCTACAGCCTGCAGCCTACAGTACAGCCTGCAGCACACAGCATGCAGCATGTAGCCTACAGCCTGCAGCCTACAGTACAGCCTGCAGCACACAGCATGCAGCATGTAGTCTACAGCCTGCAGCCTACAGTACACCCTGCAGCACACATCATGGAGCATGTAGCCTACAGCCTGCGGCCTACAGTACAGCCTGCAGCACGCAGCATGCAGCATGTAGTCTACAGCCTGCAGCCTACAGTACAGCCTGCAGCACACTGCATGCAGCATGTAGCCTACAGCCTGCAACCTACAGTACAGCCTGCAGCACACATCATGGAGCATGTAGCCTACAGCCTGCGGCCTACAGTACAGCCTGCAGCCCACAGCATGCAGCATGTAGCCTACAGCCTGCAGCCTACAGTACAGCCTGCAGCACACTGCATGCAGCATGTAGCCTACAGCCTGCAACCTACAGTACAGCCTGCAGCACACATCATGGAGCATGTAGCCTACAGCCTGCGGCCTACAGTACAGCCTGCAGCACACATCATGGAGCATGTAGCCTACAGCCTGCGGCCTACAGTACAGCCTGCAGCACGCAGCATGCAGCATGTAGTCTACAGCCTGCGGCCTACAGTACAGCCTGCAGCACACATCATGGAGCATGTAGCCTACAGCCTGCAACCTACAGTACAGCCTGCAGCACACATCATGGAGCATGTAGCCTACAGCCTGCGGCCTACAGTACAGCCTGCAGCACGCAGCATGCAGCATGTAGTCTACAGCCTGCAGCCTACAGTACAGCCTGCAGCACACTGCATGCAGCATGTAGCCTACAGCCTGCAACCTACAGTACAGCCTGCAGCACACATCATGGAGCATGTAGCCTACAGCCTGCGGCCTACAGTACAGCCTGCAGCACACAGCATGCAGCATGTAGCCTACAGCCTCCAGCCTACAGTACAGCCTGCAGCACACATCATGGAGCATGTAGCCTACAGCCTGCAGCCTACAGTACAGCCTGCAGCCTACAGTACAGCCTGCAGCACGCAGCATACAGAATGTAGCCTACAGCCTCCAGCCTACAGTACAGCCTGCAGCCCACAGCATGCAGCATGTAGCCTACAGCCTCCAGCCTACAGTACAGCCTGCAGCCCACAGCATGCAGCATGTAGTCTACAGCCTGTAGCCTACAGTACAGCCTGCAGCACACAGCATGCAGCATGTAGCCTACAGCCTGCAGCCTACAGTACAGCCTGCAGCACACAGCATGCAGCATGTAGCCTACAGCCTCCAGGCTACAGTACAGCCTGCAGCACACATCATGGAGCATGTAGCCTACAGCCTGCAGCCTACAGTACAGCCTGCAGCACGCAGCATGCAGAATGTAGCCTACAGCCTGCAGCCTACAGTACAGCCTGCAGCACACAGCATGCAGCATGTAGCCTACAGCCTGCAACCTACAGTACAGCCTGCAGCCTACTGTACAGCCTGCAGCACACAGCATGCAGCATGTAGCCTACAGCCTGCAGCCTACAGTACAGCCTGCAGCACACAGCATGCAGCATGTAGCCTACAGCCTGCAGCCTACAGTACAGCCTGCAGCCTACAGTACAGCCTGCAGCACACAGTATGCAGCAGGTAGCCTACAGCCTGCAACCTACAGTACAGCCTGCAGCCTACTGTACAGCCTGCAGCACACAACATGCAGCATGTAGCCTACAGCCTGCAGCCTACAGTACAGCCTGCAGCACACATCATGGAGCATGTAGCCTACAGCGTGTAGCCTACAGTACAGCCTGCAGCCTACAGTACACCCTGCAGCACGCAGCATGCAGAATGTAGCCTACAGCCTGCAACCTACAGTACAGCCTGCAGCACACAGCATGCAGAATGTAGCCTACAGCCTGCAGCCTACGGTACAGCCTGCAGCCTACATTACAGCCTGCAGCACACAGTATGCAGCATGTAGCCTACAGCCTGCAACCTACAGTACAGCCTGCAGCACACAGCATGCAGCATGTAGTCTACAGCCTGCAGCCTACAGTACAGCCTGCAGCACACAGCATGCAGCATGTAGTCTACAGCCTGCAGCCTACAGTACAGCCTGCAGCACACCGCATGCAGCATGTAGCCTACAGCCTGCAGCCTACAGTACAGCCTGCAGCACACAGCATGCAGCATGTAGTCTACAGCCTGCAGCCTACAGTACAGCCTGCAGCACACCGCATGCAGCATGTAGCCTACAGCCTGAAGCCTACAGTACAGCCTGCAGCACACAGCATGCAGCATGTAGCCTACAGCCTGCAGCCTACAGTACAGCCTGCAGCACACCGCATGCAGCATGTAGCCTACAGCCTGAAGCCTAAAGTACAGCCTGCAGCACACAGCATGCAGCATGTAGCCTACAGCCTACAGTACAGCCTGCAGCACACATCATGGAGCATGTAGCCTACAGCCTGCAGCCTACAGTACAGCCTGCAGCACACAGCATGCAGCATGTAGCCTACAGCCTGCAGCCTACAGTACAGCCTGCAGCACACAGCATGCAGCATGTAGCCTACAGCCTGCAGCCTACAGTACAGCCTGCAGCACACCGCATGCAGCATGTAGCCTACAGCCTCCGGCCTACAGTACAGCCTGCAGCACACAGCATGCAGCATGTAGCCTACAGCCTACAGCCTACAGTACAGCCTGCAGCACACATCATGGAGCATGTAGCCTACAGCCTGCAGCCTACAGTACAGCCTGCAGCCTACAGTACAGCCTGCAGCACGCAGCATGCAGAATGTAGCCTACAGCCTGCAGCCTACAGTACAGCCTGCAGCCTACAGTACAGCCTGCAGCACACAGTATGCAGCAGGTAGCCTACAGCCTGCAACCTACAGTACAGCCTGCAGCCTACTGTACAGCCTGCAGCACACAGCATGCAGCATGTAGCCTACAGCCTGCAGCCTACAGTACAGCCTGCAGCACACATCATGGAGCATGTAGCCTACAGCCTGTAGCCTACAGTACAGCCTGCAGCCTACAGTACACCCTGCAGCACGCAGCATGCAGAATGTAGCCTACAGCCTGCAGCCTACAGTACAGCCTGCAGCACACAGTATGCAGCATGTAGCCTACAGCCTGCAACCTACAGTACAGCCTGCAGCCTACAGTACAGCCTGCAGCACACCGCATGCAGCATGTAGTCTACAGCCTGCGGCCTACAGTACAGCCTGCAGCACACAGCATGCAGCATGTAGTCTACAGCCTGCAGCCCACAGTACAGCCTGCAGCACACCGCATGCAGCATGTAGCCTACAGCCTGCAGCCTACAGTACAGCCTGCAGCACACAGCATGCAGCATGTAGTCTACAGCCTGCAGCCTACAGTACAGCCTGCAGCACACCGCATGCAGCATGTAGTCTACAGCCTGCAGCCTACAGTACAGCCTGCAGCACACCGCATGCAGCATGTAGTCTACAGCCTGCGGCCTACAGTACAGCCTGCAGCACACAGCATGCAGCATGTAGTCTACAGCCTGCAGCCTACAGTACAGCCTGCAGCACACCGCATGCAGCATGTAGTTTACAGCCTGCAGCCTACAGTACAGCCTGCAGCCTACAGTACAGCCTGCAGCACACAGCATGCAGCATGTAGTCTACAGCCTGCAGCCTACAGTACAGCCTGCAGCACACCGCATGCAGCATGTAGTCTACAGCCTGGAGCCTACAGTACAGCCTGCAGCACACAGCATGCAGCATGTAGTCTACAGCCTGCAGCCTACAGTACAGCCTGCAGCACACCGCATGCAGCATGTAGTCTACAGCCTGCGGCCTACAGTACAGCCTGCAGCCTACAGTACAGCCTGCAGCACACAGCATGCAGCATGTAGTCTACAGCCTGCAGCCTACAGTACAGCCTGCAGCACGCAGCATGCAGCATGTAGTCTACAGCCTGCAGCCTACAGTACAGCCTGCAGCACACCGCATGCAGCATGTAGTCTACAGCCTGCGGCCTACAGTACAGCCTGCAGCACACAGCATGCAGCATGTAGTCTACAGCCTGCAGCCTACAGTACAGCCTGCAGCACACCGCATGCAGCATGTAGTCTACAGCCTGCGGCCTACAGTACAGCCTGCAGCACACAACATGCAGCATGTAGTTTACAGCCTGCAGCCTACAGTACAGCCTGCAGCACACAGCATGCAGCATGTAGTCTACAGCCTGCGGCCTACTGTACAGCCTGCAGCACACAGCATGCAGCATGTAGTCTACAGCCTGCAGCCTACAGTACAGCCTGCAGCACACAGCATGCAGCATGTAGCCTACAGCCTGCAGCCTACAGTACAGCCTGCAGCACACAGCATGCAGCATGTAGTCTACAGCCTGCAGCCTACAGTACACCCTGCAGCACACATCATGGAGCATGTAGCCTACAGCCTGCGGCCTACAGTACAGCCTGCAGCACGCAGCATGCAGCATGTAGTCTACAGCCTGCAGCCTACAGTACAGCCTGCAGCACACTGCATGCAGCATGTAGCCTACAGCCTGCAACCTACAGTACAGCCTGCAGCACACATCATGGAGCATGTAGCCTACAGCCTGCGGCCTACAGTACAGCCTGCAGCCCACAGCATGCAGCATGTAGCCTACAGCCTGCAGCCTACAGTACAGCCTGCAGCACACAGCATGCAGCATGTAGCCTACAGCCTCCAGCCTACAGTACAGCCTGCAGCACACATCATGGAGCATGTAGCCTACAGCCTGCAGCCTACAGTACAGCCTGCAGCCTACAGTACAGCCTGCAGCACGCAGCATACAGAATGTAGCCTACAGCCTCCAGCCTACAGTACAGCCTGCAGCCCACAGCATGCAGCATGTAGCCTACAGCCTCCAGCCTACAGTACAGCCTGCAGCCCACAGCATGCAGCATGTAGTCTACAGCCTGTAGCCTACAGTACAGCCTGCAGCACACAGCATGCAGCATGTAGCCTACAGCCTGCAGCCTACAGTACAGCCTGCAGCACACAGCATGCAGCATGTAGCCTACAGCCTCCAGGCTACAGTACAGCCTGCAGCACACATCATGGAGCATGTAGCCTTCAGCCTGCAGCCTACAGTACAGCCTGCAGCACGCAGCATGCAGAATGTAGCCTACAGCCTGCAGCCTACAGTACAGCCTGCAGCACACAGCATGCAGCATGTAGCCTACAGCCTGCAACCTACAGTACAGCCTGCAGCCTACTGTACAGCCTGCAGCACACAGCATGCAGCATGTAGCCTACAGCCTGCAGCCTACAGTACAGCCTGCAGCACACAGCATGCAGCATGTAGCCTACAGCCTGCAGCCTACAGTACAGCCTGCAGCCTACAGTACAGCCTGCAGCACACAGTATGCAGCAGGTAGCCTACAGCCTGCAACCTACAGTACAGCCTGCAGCCTACTGTACAGCCTGCAGCACACAACATGCAGCATGTAGCCTACAGCCTGCAGCCTACAGTACAGCCTGCAGCACACATCATGGAGCATGTAGCCTACAGCCTGTAGCCTACAGTACAGCCTGCAGCCTACAGTACACCCTGCAGCACGCAGCATGCAGAATGTAGCCTACAGCCTGCAACCTACAGTACAGCCTGCAGCACACAGCATGCAGAATGTAGCCTACAGCCTGCAGCCTACGGTACAGCCTGCAGCCTACATTACAGCCTGCAGCACACAGTATGCAGCATGTAGCCTACAGCCTGCAACCTACAGTACAGCCTGCAGCACACCGCATGCAGCATGTAGTCTACAGCCTGCAGCCTACAGTACAGCCTGCAGCACACCGCATGCAGCATGTAGCCTACAGCCTGCAGCCTACAGTACAGCCTGCAGCACACAGCATGCAGCATGTAGTCTACAGCCTGCAGCCTACAGTACAGCCTGCAGCACACCGCATGCAGCATGTAGCCTACAGCCTGAAGCCTACAGTACAGCCTGCAGCACACAGCATGCAGCATGTAGCCTACAGCCTGCAGCCTACAGTACAGCCTGCAGCACACCGCATGCAGCATGTAGCCTACAGCCTGAAGCCTACAGTACAGCCTGCAGCACACAGCATGCAGCATGTAGCCTACAGCCTACAGTACAGCCTGCAGCACACATCATGGAGCATGTAGCCTACAGCCTGCAGCCTACAGTACAGCCTGCAGCACACCGCATGCAGCATGTAGCCTACAGCCTGCAGCCTGCAGCCTACAGTACAGCCTGCAGCACACAGCATGCAGCATGTAGCCTACAGCCTGCAGCCTACAGTACAGCCTTCAGCACACCGCATGCAGCATGTAGCCTACAGCCTCCGGCCTACAGTACAGCCTGCAGCACACAGCATGCAGCATGTAGCCTACAGCCTACAGCCTACAGTACAGCCTGCAGCACACATCATGGAGCATGTAGCCTACAGCCTGCAGCCTACAGTACAGCCTGCAGCCTACAGTACAGCCTGCAGCACGCAGCATGCAGAATGTAGCCTACAGCCTGCAGCCTACAGTACAGCCTGCAGCCTACAGTACAGCCTGCAGCACACAGTATGCAGCAGGTAGCCTACAGCCTGCAACCTACAGTACAGCCTGCAGCCTACTGTACAGCCTGCAGCACACAGCATGCAGCATGTAGCCTACAGCCTGCAGCCTACAGTACAGCCTGCAGCACACATCATGGAGCATGTAGCCTACAGCCTGTAGCCTACAGTACAGCCTGCAGCCTACAGTACACCCTGCAGCACGCAGCATGCAGAATGTAGCCTACAGCCTGCAGCCTACAGTACAGCCTGCAGCACACAGTATGCAGCATGTAGCCTACAGCCTGCAACCTACAGTACAGCCTGCAGCCTACAGTACAGCCTGCAGCACACCGCATGCAGCATGTAGTCTACAGCCTGCGGCCTACAGTACAGCCTGCAGCACACAGCATGCAGCATGTAGTCTACAGCCTGCAGCCCACAGTACAGCCTGCAGCACACCGCATGCAGCATGTAGCCTACAGCCTGCAGCCTACAGTACAGCCTGCAGCACACAGCATGCAGCATGTAGTCTACAGCCTGCAGCCTACAGTACAGCCTGCAGCACACCGCATGCAGCATGTAGTCTACAGCCTGCAGCCTACAGTACAGCCTGCAGCACACAGCATGCAGCATGTAGTCTACAGCCTGCAGCCTACAGTACAGCCTGCAGCACACCGCATGCAGCATGTAGTCTACAGCCTGCGGCCTACAGTACAGCCTGCAGCCTACAGTACAGCCTGCAGCACACAGCATGCAGCATGTAGTCTACAGCCTGCAGCCTACAGTACAGCCTGCAGCACACCGCATGCAGCATGTAGTCTACAGCCTGCAGCCTACAGTACAGCCTGCAGCACACCGCATGCAGCATGTAGTCTACAGCCTGCGGCCTACAGTACAGCCTGCAGCACACAGCATGCAGCATGTAGTCTACAGCCTGCAGCCTACAGTACAGCCTGCAGCACACCGCATGCAGCATGTAGTTTACAGCCTGCAGCCTACAGTACAGCCTGCAGCACACAGCATGCAGCATGTAGTCTACAGCCTGCAGCCTACAGTACAGCCTGCAGCACACAGCATGCATCATGTAGTCTACAGCCTGCAGCCTACAGTACAGCCTGCAGCACACCGCATGCAGCATGTAGTCTACAGCCTGCGGCCTACAGTACAGCCTGCAGCACACAGCATGCAGCATGTAGTCTACAGCCTGCGGCCTACTGTACAGCCTGCAGCACACAGCATGCAGCATGTAGTCTACAGCCTGCAGCCTACAGTACAGCCTGCAGCACACAGCATGCAGCATGTAGCCTACAGCCTGCAGCCTACAGTGCAGCCTGCAGCACACCGCATGCAGCATGTAGCCTACAGCCTGCAACCTACAGTACAGCCTGCAGCACACATCATGGAGCATGTAGCCTACAGCCTGCAGCCTACAGTACAGCCTGCAGCCCACAGCATGCAGCATGTAGCCTACAGCCTGCAGCCTACAGTACAGCCTGCAGCACACAGCATGCAGCATGTAGCCTACAGCCTACAGCCTACAGTACAGCCTGCAGCACACCGCATGCAGCATGTAGCCTACAGCCTGAAGCCTACAGTACAGCCTGCAGCACACAGCATGCAGCATGTAGCCTACAGCCTACAGTACAGCCTGCAGCACACATCATGGAGCATGTAGCCTACAGCCTGCAGCCTACAGTACAGCCTGCAGCACACCGCATGCAGCATGTAGCCTACAGCCTGCAGCCTACAGTACAGCCCACAGCACACAGCATGCAGCATGTAGCCTACAACCTGCAGCCTACAGTACAGCCTGCAGCACACAGTATGCAGCAGGTAGCCTACAGCCTGCAACCTACAGTACAGCCTGCAGCCTACTGTACAGCCTGCAGCACACAGCATGCAGCATGTAGCCTACAGCCTGCAGCCTACAGTACAGCCTGCAGCACACATCATGGAGCATGTAGCCTACAGCCTGTAGCCTACAGTACAGCCTGCAGCCTACAGTACACCCTGCAGCACGCAGCATGCAGAATGTAGCCTACAGCCTGCAGCCTACAGTACAGCCTGCAGCACACAGTATGCAGCATGTAGCCTACAGCCTGCAACCTACAGTACAGCCTGCAGCCTACAGTACAGCCTGCAGCACACCGCATGCAGCATGTAGTCTACAGCCTGCGGCCTACAGTACAGCCTGCAGCACACAGCATGCAGCATGTAGTCTACAGCCTGCAGCCTACAGTACAGCCTGCAGCACACAGCATGCAGCATGTAGCCTACAGCCTGCAGCCTACAGTACAGCCTGCAGCACACAGCATGCAGCATGTAGTCTACAGCCTGCAGCCTACAGTACAGCCTGCAGCACACCGCATGCAGCATGTAGCCTACAGCCTGAAGCCTACAGTACAGCCTGCAGCACACAGCATGCAGCATGTAGCCTACAGCCTCCAGCCTACAGTACAGCCTGCAGCACACATCATGGAGCATGTAGCCTACAGCCTGCGGCCTACAGTACAGCCTGCAGACCACAGCATGCAGCATGTAGCCTACAGCCTGCAGCCTACAGTACACCCAACAGCACACAGCATGCAACATGTAGCCTACAGCCTGCGGCCTACAGTACAGCCTGCAGCACACAGCATGCAGCATGTAGCCTACAGCCTGTAGCCTACAGTACAGCCTGCAGCACAAAGCATGCAGCATGTAGCCTACAGCCTGCAGCCTACAGTACAGCCTGCAGCCCACAGCATGCAGCATATAGCCTACAGCCTGCAGCCTACAGTACACCCTGCAGCACACCGCATGCAGCATGTAGCCTACAGCCTCCAGCCTACAGTACAGCCTGCAGCACACATCATGGAGCATGTAGCCTACAGCCTCCAGCCTACAGTACAGCCTGCAGCCTACAGTACAGCCTGCAGCACGCAGCATGCAGAATGTAGCCTACAGCCTCCAGCCTACAGTACAGCCTGCAGCCCACAGCATGCAGCATGTAGTCTACAGCCTGGAGCCTACAGTACAGCCTGCAGCACACAGCATGCAGCATGTAGCCTACAGCCTGCAGCCTACAGTACAGCCTGCAGCACACAGCATGCAGCATGTAGCCTACAGCCTCCAGCCTACAGTACAGCCTGCAGCACAAATCATGGAGCATGTAGCCTACAGCCTGCGGCCTACAGTACAGCCTGCAGACCACAGCATGCAGCATGCAGCATGTAGCCTACAGCCTGCAGCCTACAGTACACCCTGCAGCACACAGCATGCAACATGTAGCCTACAGCCTGCGGCCTACAGTACAGCCTGCAGCACACAGCATGCAGCATGTAGCCTACAGCCTCCAGCCTACAGTACAGCCTGCAGCCCACAGCATGCAGCATGTAGTCTACAGTCTGCAGCCTACAGTACAGCCTGCAGCCCACAGCATGCAGCATGTAGCCTACAGCCTGCAGCCTACAGTACAACCTGCAGCACACCGCATGCAGCATGTAGCCTACAGCCTCCAGCCTACAGTACAGCCTGCAGCACACATCATGGAGCATGTAGCCTACAGCCTGCAGCCTACAGTACAGCCTGCAGCCTACAGTACAGCCTGCAGCCTACAGTACAGCCTGCAGCACACAGTATGCAGCAGGTAGCCTACAGCCTGCAACCTACAGTACAGCCTGCAGCCTACTGTACAGCCTGCAGCACACAGCATGCAGCATGTAGCCTACAGCCTGCAGCCTACAGTACAGCCTGCAGCACACATCATGGAGCATGTAACCTACAGCCTGTAGCCTACAGTACACCCTGCAGTACGCAGCATGCAGAATGTAGCCTACAGCCTGCAACTTACAGTACAGCCTGCAGCACACAGCATGCAGAATGTAGCCTACAACCTGCAGCCTACAGTACAGCCTGCAGCACACAGTATGCAGCATGTAGCCTACAGCCTGCAACCTACAGTACAGCCTGCAGCACACCGCATGCAGCATGTAGTCTACAGCCTGCAGCCTACAGTACACCCTGCAGCACGCAGCATGCAGAATGTAGCCTACATCCTGCAGCCTACAGTACAGCCTGCAGCACACAGCATGCAGCATGTAGACTACAGCCTGCAGCCTACAGTACAGCCTGCAGCCTACAGTACAGCCTGCAGCACACAGCATGTAGCCTACAGCCTGCAGCCTACAGTACAGCCTGCAGCACACAGTATGCAGCAGGTAGCCTACAGCCTGCAACCTACAGTACAGCCTGCAGCCTACAGTACAGCCTGCAGCACACAGCATGCAGCATGTAGCCTACAGCCTGCAGCCTACAGTACAGCCTGCAGCACGCAGCATGCAGAATGTAGCCTACAGCCTGCAACCTACAGTACAGTCTGCAGCACACAGCATGCAGAATGTAGCCTACAGCCTGCAGTCTACAGTACAGCCTGCAGCCTACAGTACAGCCTGCAGCACACAGTATGCAGCATGTAGCCTACAGCCTGCAACCTACAGTACAGCCTGCAGCCTACAGTACAGCCTGCAGCACACCGCATGCAGCATGTAGTCTACAGCCTGCGGCCTACAGTACAGCCTGCAGCACACAGCATGCAGCATGTAGTCTACAGCCTGCAGCCTACAGTACAGCCTGCAGCACACAGCATGCAGCATGTAGTCTACAGCCTGCAGCCTACAGTACAGCCTGCAGCACACAGCATGCAGTATGTAGTCTACAGCCTGCAGCCTACAGTACAGCTTGCAGCACACAGCATGCAGCATGTAGTCTACAGCCTGCAGCCTACAGTACAGCCTGCAGCACACCGCATGCAGTATGTAGCCTACAGCCTGAAGCCTACAGTACAGCCTGCAGCACACAGCATGCAGCATGTAGCCTACAGCCTCCGACCTACAGTACAGCCTGCAGCACACAGCATGGAGCATGTAGCCTACAGCCTGCGGCCTACAGTACAGCCTGCAGCACACAGCATGCAGTATGTAGCCTACAGCCTGAAGCCTACAGTACAGCCTGCAGCACACAGCATGCAGCATGTAGCCTACAGCCTGCAGCCTACAGTACAGCCTGCAGCACACAGCATGCAGCATGTAGCCTACAGCCTGCAGCCTACAGTACAGCCTGCAGCACACAGCATGCAGCATGTAGCCTACAGCCTGTAGCCTACAGTACAGCCTGCAGCGCACAGCATGCAGCATGTAGCCTACAGCCTCCAGCCTACAGTACAGCCTGCAGCACACATCATGGAGCATGTAGCCTACAGCCTGCAGCCTACAGTACAGCCTGCAGCCCACAGCATGCAGCATGTAGCCTACAGCCTCCAGCCTACAGTACAGCCTGCAGCCCACAGCATGCAGCATGTAGTCTACAGCCTGTAGCCTACAGTACAGCCTGCAGCACACAGCATGCAGCATGTAGCCTACACCCTGCAGCCTACAGTACAGCCTGCAGCACACAGCATGCAGCATGTAGCCTACAGCCTCCAGCCTACAGTACAGCCTGCAGCACACATCATGGAGCATGTAGCCTACAGCCTGCAGCCTACAGTACAGCCTGCAGCCTACAGTACAGCCTGCAGCCTACAGTACAGCCTGCAGCACACAGTATGCAGCATGTAGCCTACAGCCTGCAACCTACAGTACAGCCTGCAGCCTACAGTACAGCCTGCAGCACACCGCATGCAGCATGTAGTCTACAGCCTGCGGCCTACAGTACAGCCTGCAGCACACAGCATGCAGCATGTAGTCTACAGCCTGCAGCCTACAGTACAGCCTGCAGCACACAGCATGCAGCATGTAGTCTACAGCCTGCAGCCTACAGTACAGCCTGCAGCACACAGCATGCAGTATGTAGTCTACAGCCTGCAGCCTACAGTACAGCTTGCAGCACACAGCATGCAGCATGTAGTCTACAGCCTGCAGCCTACAGTACAGCCTGCAGCACACCGCATGCAGTATGTAGCCTACAGCCTGAAGCCTACAGTACAGCCTGCAGCACACAGCATGCAGCATGTAGCCTACAGCCTCCGACCTACAGTACAGCCTGCAGCACACAGCATGGAGCATGTAGCCTACAGCCTGCGGCCTACAGTACAGCCTGCAGCACACAGCATGCAGTATGTAGCCTACAGCCTGAAGCCTACAGTACAGCCTGCAGCACACAGCATGCAGCATGTAGCCTACAGCCTGCAGCCTACAGTACAGCCTGCAGCACACAGCATGCAGCATGTAGCCTACAGCCTGCAGCCTACAGTACAGCCTGCAGCACACAGCATGCAGCATGTAGCCTACAGCCTGTAGCCTACAGTACAGCCTGCAGCGCACAGCATGCAGCATGTAGCCTACAGCCTCCAGCCTACAGTACAGCCTGCAGCACACATCATGGAGCATGTAGCCTACAGCCTGCAGCCTACAGTACAGCCTGCAGCCCACAGCATGCAGCATGTAGCCTACAGCCTCCAGCCTACAGTACAGCCTGCAGCCCACAGCATGCAGCATGTAGTCTACAGCCTGTAGCCTACAGTACAGCCTGCAGCACACAGCATGCAGCATGTAGCCTACACCCTGCAGCCTACAGTACAGCCTGCAGCACACAGCATGCAGCATGTAGCCTACAGCCTCCAGCCTACAGTACAGCCTGCAGCACACATCATGGAGCATGTAGCCTACAGCCTGCAGCCTACAGTACAGCCTGCAGCCTACAGTACAGCCTGCAGCCTACAGTACAGCCTGCAGCCTACAGTACAGCCTGCAGCCTACAGTACAGCCTGCAGCCTACAGTACAGCCTGCAGCCTACAGTACAGCCTGCAGCACGCAGCATGCAGAATGTAGCCTACAGCCTGCAGCCTACAGTACAGCCTGCAGCCTACAGTACAGCCTGCATCACACAGCATGCAGCATGTAGCCTACAGCCTGCAGCCTACAGTACAGCCTGCAGCCTACAGTACAGCCTGCAGCACACAGCATGCAGCATGTAGCCTACAGCCTGCAGCCTACAGTACAGCCTGCAGCCTACGGCCTACAGCCTGCAGCCCACAGCATGCAGCATGTAGTCTACAGCCTGCAGCCTACGGCCTAAAGTCTGCAGCACACAGCATGCAGCATGTAGTCTACAGCCTGCAGCCTACAGTACAGCCTGCAGCACACAGCATGCAGCATGTAGCCTACAGCCTGCAGCCTACAGTACAGCCTGCAGCACACAGCATGCAGCATGTAGTCTACAGCCTGCAGCCTACAGTACAGCCTGCAGCACACCGCATGCAGCATGTAGCCTACAGCCTGCAGCCTACAGTACAGCCTGCAGCACACAGCATGCAGCATGTAGCCTACAGCCTCCAGCCTACAGTACAGCCTGCAGCACACAGCATGCAGCATGTAGCCTACAGCCTGCAGCCTACAGTACAGCCTGCAGCACACAGCATCCAGCATGTAGTCTACAGCCTGCAGCCTACAGTACAGCCTGCAGCACACCGCATGCAGCATGTAGCCTACAGCCTGCAGCCTACAGTACAGCCTGCAGCCTACAGTACAGCCTGCAGCCTACAGTACAGCCTGCAGCACGCAGCATGCAGAATGTAGCCTACAGCCTGCAGCCTACAGTACAGCCTGCAGCCTACAGTACAGCCTGCAGCACACAGCATGCAGCATGTAGCCTACAGCCTGCAGCCTACAGTACAGCCTGCAGCCTACAGTACAGCCTGCAGCACACAGCATGCAGCATGTAGCCTACAGCCTGCAGCCTACAGTACAGCCTGCAGCCTACGGCCTACAGCCTGCAGCCCACAGCATGCAGCATGTAGTCTACAGCCTGCAGCCTACGGCCTAAAGTCTGCAGCACACAGCATGCAGCATGTAGTCTACAGCCTGCAGCCTACAGTACAGCCTGCAGCACACAGCATGCAGCATGTAGCCTACAGCCTGCAGCCTACAGTACAGCCTGCAGCACACAGCATGCAGCATGTAGTCTACAGCCTGCAGCCTACAGTACAGCCTGCAGCACACCGCATGCAGCATGTAGCCTACAGCCTGCAGCCTACAGTACAGCCTGCAGCACACAGCATGCAGCATGTAGCCTACAGCCTCCAGCCTACAGTACAGCCTGCAGCACACAGCATGCAGCATGTAGCCTACAGCCTGCAGCCTACAGTACAGCCTGCAGCACACAGCATCCAGCATGTAGTCTACAGCCTGCAGCCTACAGTACAGCCTGCAGCACACAGCATGCAGCATGTAGCCTACAGCCTGCAGCCTACAGTACAGCCTGCAGCCCACAGCATGCAGCATGTAGCCTACAGCCTGCAGCCTACAGTACAGCCTGCAGCACACAGCATGCAGCATGTAGCCTACAGCCTCCAGCCTACAGTACAGCCTGCAGCACACAGCATGCAGCATGTAGCCTACAGCCTGCAGCCTACAGTACAGCCTGCAGCCCACAGCATGCAGCATGTAGCCTATAGCCTCCAGCCTACAGTACAGCCTGCACCCCACAGCATGCAGCATGTAGCCTACAGCCTGCAGCCTACGGCCTACAGCCTGCAGCCCACAGCATGCAGCATGTAGCCTACAGCCTTCAGCCTACAGTACAGCCTGCAGCACACAACATGCAGCATGTAGCCTACACCCTGCAGCCTACAGTACAGCCTGCAGCACACCGCATGCAGCATGTAGCCCACAGCTTGCAGCCTACAGTACAGCCTGCAGCACACCGCATGCAGCATGTAGCCTACAGCCTGCAGCCTACAGTACAGCCTGCAGCACACAGCATGCAGCATGTAGTCTACAGCCTGTAGCCTACAGTACAGCCTGCAGCACACAGCATGCAGCATGTAGCCTACAGCCTCCAGCCTACAGTACAGCCTGCAGCACACATCATGGAGCATGTAGCCTACAGCCTGCAGCCTACAGTACACCCTGCAGCCTACTGTACAGCCTGCAGCACACAGCATGCAGCATGTAGCCTACAGCCTCCAGCCTACAGTACAGCCTGCAGCCTACTGTACAGCCTGCAGCACACAGCATGCAGCATGTAGCCTACAGCCTCCAGCCTACAGTACAGCCTGCAGCACACATCATGGAGCATGTAGCCTACAGCCTGCAGCCTACAGTACAGCCTGCAGCCTACAGTACAGCCTGCAGCACGCAGCATGCAGAATGTAGCCTACAGCCTGCAGCCTACAGTACAGCCTGCAGCCTACAGTACAGCCTGCAGCACACAGCATGCAGCATGTAGCCTACAGCCTGCAGCCTACAGTACAGCCTGCAGCCTACAGTACAGCCTGCAGCACACAGTATGCAGTAGGTAGCCTACAGCCTGCAATCTACAGTACAGCCTGCAGCCTACTGTACAGCCTGCAGCACACAGCATGCAGCATGTAGCCTACAGCCTGCAGCCTACAGTACAGCCTGCAGCACACATCATGGAGCATGTAGCCTACAGCCTGTAGCCTACAGTACACCCTGCAGCACGCAGCATGCAGAATGTAGCCTACAGCCTGCAACCTACAGTACAGCCTGCAGCACACAGCATGCAGAATGTAGCCTACAACCTGCAGCCTACAGTACAGCCTGCAGCCTACAGTACAGCCTGCAGCACACAGTATGCAGCATGTAGCCTACAGCCTGCAACCTACAGTACAGCCTGCAGCCTACAGTACAGCCTGCAGCACACCGCATGCAGCATGTAGTCTACAGCCTGCAACCTAAAGTACAGCCTGCAGCACGCAGCATGCAGCATGTAGCCTACAGCCTGCAACCTACAGTACAGCCTGCAGCCTACAGTACAGCCTGCAGCACACCGCATGCAGCATGTAGTCTACAGCCTGCAACCTACAGTACAGCCTGCAGCACACAGCATGCAGCATGTAGTCTACAGCCTGCAGCCTACAGTACAGCCTGCAGCACACAGCATGCAGCATTTAGACTACAGCCTGCAGCCTACGGCCTACAGCCTGCAGCCCACAGCATGCAGCATGTAGTCTACAGCCTACAGCCTGCAGCACGCAGCATGCAGAATGTAGCCTACAGCCTGCAACCTACAGTACAGCCTGCAGCACACAGCATGCAGCATGTAGCCTACAGCCTGCAACCTACAGTACAGCCTGCAGCCCACAGCATGCAGCATGTAGCCTACAGCCTGCAGCCTGCAGCCTACAGCCTGCAGCCCACAGCATGCAGCATGTAGTCTACAGCCTGCAGCCTACAGTACAGCCTGCAGCCCACAGCATGCAGCATGTAGTCTACAGCCTGCAGCCTACAGTACAGCCTGCAGCACACAGCATGCAGCATGTAGTCTACAGCCCGCAGCCTACAGTACAGCCTGCAGCACACAGCATGCAGCATGTAGCCTACAGCCTCCAGCCTACAGTACAGCCTGCAGCACACAGCATGCAGCATGTAGCCTACAGCCTGCAGCCTACAGTACAGCCTGCAGCACACAGCATGCAGCATGTAGCCTACAGCCTCCAGCCTACAGTACAGCCTGCAGCCCACAGCATGCAGCATGTAGCCTACAGCCTGCAGCCTACAGTACAGCCTGCAGCACACAGCATGCAGCATGTAGCCTACAGCCTCCAGCCTACAGTACAGCCTGCAGCACACAGCATGCAGCATGTAGCCTACAGCCTGCAGCCTACAGTACAGCCTGCAGCACACAGCATCCAGCATGTAGTCTACAGCCTGCAGCCTACAGTACAGCCTGCAGCACACCGCATGCAGCATGTAGCCTACAGCCTGCAGCCTACAGTACAGCCTGCAGCACACAGCATGCAGCATGTAGTCTACAGCCTGCGGCCTACAGTACAGCCTGCAGCCCACAGCATGCAGCATGTAGCCTACAGCCTGCAGCCTACAGTACAGCCTGCAGCACACAGCATGCAGCATGTAGCCTACAGCCTGCAGCCTACAGTACAGCCTGCAGCCCACAGCATGCAGCATGTAGCCTACAGCCTGCAGCCTACAGTACAGCCTGCAGCACACAGCATGCAGCATGTAGCCTACAGCCTCCAGCCTACAGTACAGCCTGCAGCACACAGCATGCAGCATGTAGCCTACAGCCTGCAGCCTACAGTACAGCCTGCAGCCCACAGCATGCAGCATGTAGCCTATAGCCTCCAGCCTACAGTACAGCCTGCACCCCACAGCATGCAGCATGTAGCCTACAGCCTGCAGCCTACAGTACAGCCTGCAGCCCACAGCATGCAGCATGTAGCCTACAGCCTGCAGCCTACAGTACAGCCTGCAGCACACAACATGCAGCATGTAGCCTACACCCTGCAGCCTACAGTACAGCCTGCAGCACACCGCATGCAGCATGTAGCCCACAGCCTGCAGCCTACAGTACAGCCTGCAGCACACCGCATGCAGCATGTAGCCTACAGCCTGCAGCCTACAGTACAGCCTGCAGCACACAGCATGCAGCATGTAGTCTACAGCCTGTAGCCTACAGTACAGCCTGCAGCACACAGCATGCAGCATCTAGCCTACAGCCTCCAGCCTACAGTACAGCCTGCAGCACACATCATGGAGCATGTAGCCTACAGCCTGCAGCCTACAGTACACCCTGCAGCCTACTGTACAGCCTGCAGCACACAGCATGCAGCATGTAGCCTACAGCCTCCAGCCTACAGTACAGCCTGCAGCCTACTGTACAGCCTGCAGCACACAGCATGCAGCATGTAGCCTACAGCCTCCAGCCTACAGTACAGCCTGCAGCCTACAGTACAGCCTGCAGCCTACAGTACACCCTGCAGCACGCAGCATGCAGAATGTAGCCTACAGCCTGCAGCCTACAGTACAGCCTGAAGCCTACAGTACAGCCTGCAGCACACAGCATGCAGCATGTAGCCTACAGTCTGCAACCTACAGTACAGCCTGCAGCCTACAGTACAGCCTGCAGCACATCGCATGCAGCATATAGTCTACAGCTTGCAGCACACAGCATGCAGCATGTAGCCTACAGTCTGCAACCTACAGTACAGCCTGCAGCCTACAGTACAGCCTGCAGCACATCGCATGCAGCATATAGTCTACAGCTTGCAGCCTACAGTACAGCCTGCAGCACACAGCATGCAGCATGTAGCCTACAGCCTGCAGCCTACAGTACAGCCTGCAGCACACCGCATGCAGCATGTAGCCTACAGCCTGCAGCCTACAGTACAGTCTGCAGCACACAGCATGCAGCATGTAGTCTACAGCTTGCAGCCTACAGTACAGCCTGCAGCACACAGCATGCAGCATGTAGTCTACAGCCTGCAGCGTACAGTACAGCCTGCAGCCTACAGTACAGCCTGCAGCCTACAGTACACCCTGCAGCACGCAGCATGCAGAATGTAGCCTACAGCCTGCAGCCTACAGTACAGCCTGAAGCCTACAGTACAGCCTGCAGCACACAGCATGCAGCATGTAGCCTACAGTCTGCAACCTACAGTACAGCCTGCAGCCTACAGTACAGCCTGCAGCACATCGCATGCAGCATATAGTCTACAGCTTGCAGCCTACAGTACAGCCTGCAGCACACAGCATGCAGCATGTAGCCTACAGTCTGCAACCTACAGTACAGCCTGCAGCCTACAGTACAGCCTGCAGCACATCGCATGCAGCATATAGTCTACAGCTTGCAGCCTACAGTACAGCCTGCAGCACACAGCATGCAGCATGTAGCCTACAGCCTGCAGCCTACAGTACAGCCTGCAGCACACCGCATGCAGCATGTAGCCTACAGCCTGCAGCCTACAGTACAGCCTGCAGCACACAGCATGCAGCATGTAGTCTACAGCTTGCAGCCTACAGTACAGCCTGCAGCACACAGCATGCAGCATGTAGTCTACAGCCTGCAGCCTACAGTACAGCCTGCAGCACACAGCATGCAGCATGTAGCCTACAGCCTCCAGCCTACAGTACAGCCTGCAGCACACATCATGGAGCATGTAGCCTACAGCCTGCAGCCTACAGTACACCCTGCAGCCTACTGTACAGCCTGCAGCACACAGCATGCAGCATGTAGCCTACAGCCTCCAGCCTACAGTACAGCCTGCAGCCTACTGTACAGCCTGCAGCACACAGCATGCAGCATGTAGCCTACAGCCTCCAGCCTACAGTACAGCCTGCAGCCTACAGTACAGCCTGCAGCCTACAGTACACCCTGCAGCACGCAGCATGCAGAATGTAGCCTACAGCCTGCAGCCTACAGTACAGCCTGAAGCCTACAGTACAGCCTGCAGCACACAGCATGCAGCATGTAGCCTACAGTCTGCAACCTACAGTACAGCCTGCAGCCTACAGTACAGCCTGCAGCACATCGCATGCAGCATATAGTCTACAGCTTGCAGCACACAGCATGCAGCATGTAGCCTACAGTCTGCAACCTACAGTACAGCCTGCAGCCTACAGTACAGCCTGCAGCACATCGCATGCAGCATATAGTCTACAGCTTGCAGCCTACAGTACAGCCTGCAGCACACAGCATGCAGCATGTAGCCTACAGCCTGCAGCCTACAGTACAGCCTGCAGCACACCGCATGCAGCATGTAGCCTACAGCCTGCAGCCTACAGTACAGTCTGCAGCACACAGCATGCAGCATGTAGTCTACAGCTTGCAGCCTACAGTACAGCCTGCAGCACACAGCATGCAGCATGTAGTCTACAGCCTGCAGCCTACAGTACAGCCTGCAGCCTACAGTACAGCCTGCAGCCTACAGTACACCCTGCAGCACGCAGCATGCAGAATGTAGCCTACAGCCTGCAGCCTACAGTACAGCCTGAAGCCTACAGTACAGCCTGCAGCACACAGCATGCAGCATGTAGCCTACAGTCTGCAACCTACAGTACAGCCTGCAGCCTACAGTACAGCCTGCAGCACATCGCATGCAGCATATAGTCTACAGCTTGCAGCCTACAGTACAGCCTGCAGCACACAGCATGCAGCATGTAGCCTACAGCCTGCAGCCTACAGTACAGCCTGCAGCACACCGCATGCAGCATGTAGCCTACAGCCTGCAGCCTACAGTACAGCCTGCAGCACACAGCATGCAGCATGTAGTCTACAGCTTGCAGCCTACAGTACAGCCTGCAGCACACAGCATGCAGCATGTAGTCTACAGCCTGCAGCCTACAGTACAGCCTGCAGCACACAGCATGCAGCACAAAGCCTGCAACATACGACATGGAGCCTGTCAACTTATTAACACAACCATATCTGACTAAACAAACTTTTTTATTTACTTTAAACTGAAACAAAAACACTTTTAGATGAAGATATGCTGCTGTATGAGGGGAAAACTTTGAAAGTCGGTCCAGCAGCTCGTTGTTTCGATTCGATTTGATCTGATCTGCACCATCTACAGTTTGTAAATAAGCAGTTTCACTGGATCCATTTACCTCTGCAGGGAGTTGGACGTATTTGGTGCATTTGTTCATTCAGCTGAACCTTTGAAGGTGAAGTCAGATGTTTCTCCATGCAGCTGTTAAATCAGCCATGTGGCCTCCATGCAGAGCACATGCAGAAACAGACTGGCATCAAACCAGCGAGCAATGTTCTATCAGTGACTCTGATTATATCCTGGAAAAGACTGCAAAAGTACACAGAAAGTACTTATTTGTACCTTTGTAGCATAATAAAGACCAGTGTTGTAGCTCTGCTGGTCGTCTTGTACAATGACTGGAAAGTAGAAAATATCAGTATCTCATCATCACAGGCTCCTTTTCCCCAAAGTTTCTCACCATCCTGGAGAAACACAAGGAGCGTTTACCATGTAGATGCATCAATGTACCCTGTTTCTGATGCATCCAGGTTGCACCAGCAGGAACAGAGATGGAGACTCCTTTTGGTTACAGTTTTTGGCAGCTGGTTATAACCAGGTTATAACCTCACTAATGGTTTATTACCATTTAGTATGAATGCAACAGGAGACACCTACCATGATGCAAAAGAAGGGATCTCATAGCTCCTCTCAGGCACTTTGGAACATTTCAGATAATGGTTAAACAAGTCGTCATGTCAACAATCTTTCTCTACATTTTAGCTCCTGGACTTTTTGTTCTAAATCTGTATATGTTCATATTTATGTTAAACATTCTTATGGCAAAGCCATTCATCACATAACCAGGTTTACAAACACTAACCAGCTAAACAACTTTTCCTCTTTAACCATGCTTCCTCCTTCTGCGTGCAGAATGTCTGATCAGGCCAACGCAGAAAGCAGGAGTTACTCAGACCTTTTCAACCGGAGATGAGATGAATCTTCTGTGTCTGTTCACGTTCAGCAGCACAATGTCCTCATTTCACACCCAGAAATGCTCCAACTTTACATTCTTGGATTGAACGATCACTATACATCTCAAAACGCAGTTCTGTCCCAGTTATCTGCTTTTCCGTCCAGTCTGCAGATGACCAGGACAGACTGAACTGCATGGAGAGAAATCAGCTTCTTTTTTTTATCTGCACGACGTTTTAACTTCTCCAACGCGGGCTCATGTCCTGGTTCATGTCCTGGTTCATGTCTTGGTTCATGTCCTGGTTCATGTCCAGGTTCATATCCTGGTTCATGTCCTGGTTCATGTCCTGGTTCATGTCTTGGTTCATGTCTTGGTTCATGTCCTGGTTCATGTCTGGGATCATGTCTTGGTTCATGTCTGGGATCATGTCTTGGTTCATGTCTTGGTTATTGTCTGGGATCATGTCTTGGTTCATGTCTTGGTTCATGTCCTGGTTCATGTCTTGGTTCATGTTCTGGTTCATGTCCTGGTTCATGTCCTGGTTCAAGTTCTGGTTCATGTCTTGGCTCATGTCTTGGTTCATATCCTGGTGAATGTCCTGGTTCATGTCTTGGTTCATGTCTTGGTTCATATCCTGGTTAATGTCCTGGTTCATGTCTTGGTTCATGTTCTGGTTCATGTCCTGGTTCATGTCTTGGTTCATGTTCTGGTTCATGTCTTGGTTCATGTCTTGGTTCATATCCTGGTTAATGTCTTGGTTCATGTCTGGAATCATGTCTTTTTTCATGTCCTGGTTAATGTCTTGGATCATGTTCTGGTTCATGTCTTGGTTCATGTTCTGGTTCATGTCTTGGTTCATGTCTTGGTTCCTGTCTTGGTTCATGTTCTGGTCCATGTCTTGGTTCATGTCCTGGTTCATGGCTTGGTACATGTTCTGGTTCATGTCTTGGTTCATGTCTTGGTTCATGTCTTGGTTCATGTTCTGGTTCATGTCTTGGTTCAGGTCTTGGCTCATGTCCTGGTTCATGTCCTGGTTCATGTCTTGGTTCATGTCTTGGCTCATGTCTTTTTTCATGTCCTGGGTCATGTCTGGGATCATGTTCTGGTTCATGTCCTGGTTCATGTCTTGGTTCATCTTCTGGTTCATGTTCTGGTTCATGTCTTGGTTCATGTCCTGGTTCATGTCTAGGATCATGTTCTGGTTCATGTCCTGGTTCATGTCTTGGTTCAAGTTCTGGTTCATGTCTTGGTTCATGTCCTGGTTCATGTCTTGGCTCATGTCTTGGTTCATGTTCTGGTTCATGTTCTGGTTCATGTCCTGGTTCATGTCTTGGTTCATGTCTTGGTTCATGTCTTGGTTCATGTTCAGGTTCATGCCCTGGTTCATGTTCTGGTTCATGTCCTGGTTCATGTCTTGGTTCATGTCCTGGTTCATGTCCTGGTTCATGTCTTGGTCCATGTTCTAGTTCATGTCTTGGTTCATATCCTGGTTCATGTCCTGGTTCATGTCTTGGTTCATGTTCTGGTTCATGTTCTGGTTCATGTCTTGGTTCATATCCTGGTTCATGTTCTGGTTCATGTCTTGGTTCATGTCTTGGTTCATGTCTTGGTTCATATCCTGGTTAATGTCCTGGTTCATGTCTTGGTTCATGTCTTGGTTCATGTCCTGGTTAATGTCCTGGTTCATGTCCTGGTTCATGTCTTGGTTCATATCCTGGTTAATGTCCTGGTTCATGTCTTTGTTCATGTCCTGGTTCATGTCTTGGTTCATGTCTTGGTTCATATCCTGGTTAATGTCCTGGTTCATGTCTTGGTTCATGTCTTGGTTCATATCCTGGTTAATGTCCTGGTTCATGTCTTGGTTCAAGTTCTGGTTCATGTCCTGGTTCATGTCTTGGTTAATGTTCTGGTTCATGTCCTGGTTCATGTCTTGGTTCATGTTCTGGCTCATGTCCTGGTTCATGTCTTGGTTCATATCCTGGTTAATGTCTTGGTTCATGTCTTGGTTCATGTCTTGGTTCATGTTCTGGTTCATGTCTTGGTTCATGTCTTGGTTCCTGTCTTGGTTCATATCCTGGTTCATGTCTTGGTTCATATCCTGGTTAATGTCTTGGTTCATGTCTTGGATCATGTCTTGGTTCATATCCTGGTTAATGTCTTGGTTCATGTCTTGGATCATGTCTTGGTTCATGTCCTGGTTCATGTCTTGGTTCATATCCTGGTTCATGTCTTGGTTCATGTCTTGGTTCATATCCTGGTTCATGTCCTGGTTCATGTCTTGGTTCATGTCCTGGTTCATGTCCTGGTTCATGTCTTGGTTCATGTCTTGGTTCATGTTCTGGTTCATGTCTTGGTTCATGTCTTGGTTCATATCCTGGTTCATGTCCTGGTTCATGTTCTGGTTCATGTTCTGGTTCATGTTCTGGTTCATGTCCTGGTTCATGTCCTGGTTCATGTCTTGGTTCATGTCTTGGTTCATGTCTTGGTTCATGTCTTGGTTCATGTTCAGGTTCATGTTCTGGTTCATGTCCTGGTTCATGTCTTGGTTCATATTCTGGTTCATGTCCTGGTTCATGTCTTGGTTCATGTTCTAGTTCATGTCTTGGTTCATGTCTTGGTTCATATCCTGGTTCATGTCCTGGTTCATGTCTTGGTTCATGTTCTGGTTCATGTTCTGGTTCATGTCTTGGTTCATATCCTGGTTCATGTCCTGGTTCATGTCTGGGTTCATGTCTTGGTTCATGTCCTGGTTCATGTCCTGGTTCGTGTCTTGGCTCATGTCCTGGTTCATATCTTGGTTCATATTTTGGCTCATGTCTTGGCTCATGTCCTGGTTCATGTCTGGGATCATGTCTTTTTCCCTGTCCTGGTTCATGTCTTGGTTCATGTTCTGGTTCATTTCTTGGGTCATGTCTTGGTTCATATCCTGGTTAATGTTCTCGTTCATGTCCTGGTTCATGTCCTGGTTCATGTATTGGCTCATGTCCTTGTTCATGTCTGGGATCATGCCTTTTTTCCTGTCCTGGTTCATGTCTTGGTTCATGTTCTGGTTCATGTCCTGGGTCATGTCCTGGGTTATGTCTTGGTTCATGTTCTGGTTCATGTCCTGGTTCATGTCTTGGCTCATGTCCTGGTTCATATCCTGGTTCATGTCCTGGTTCATGTCCTGGTTCATGTCTTGGTTCATGTCTTGGTTCATGTCTTGGTTCATGTTCTGGTTCATGTCCTGGTTCATGTCTTGGTTCAAGTTCTGGTTCATATCTTGGTTCATGTCTTGGTTCATATCCTGGTTAATGTCCTGGTTCATGTCTTGGTTCATGTCCTGGTTCATGTCCTGGTTCATGTCTTGGTTCATGTCCTGGTTCATGTCTGGGATCATGCCTTTTTTCCTGTCCTGGTTCATGTCTTGGTTCATGTTCTGGTTCATGTCCTGGGTCATGTCTTGGTTCATGTTCTGGTTCATGTCCTGATTCATGTCTTGGTTCATATCCTGGTTAATGTCCTGGTTCATGTCTTGGTTCATGTCTTGGTTCATGTTCTGGTTCATGTCTTGGTTCATGTCTTGGTTCCTGTCTTGGTTCATATCCTGGTTCATGTCCTGGTTCATGTCTTGGTTCATGTCTTGGTTCATATCCTGGTTAATGTCTTGGTTCATGTCTTGGATCATGTCTTGGTTCATATCCTGGTTAATGTCTTGGTTCATGTCTTGGATCATGTCTTGGTTCATGTCCTGGTTCATGTCTTGGTTCATATCCTGGTTCATGTCTTGGTTCATGTCTTGGTTCATATCCTGGTTCATGTCCTGGTTCATGTCTTGGTTCATGTCCTGGTTCATGTCCTGGTTCATGTCTTGGTTCATGTCTTGGTTCATGTTCTGGTTCATGTCTTGGTTCATGTCTTGGTTCATATCCTGGTTCATGTCCTGGTTCATGTTCTGGTTCATGTTCTGGTTCATGTTCTGGTTCATGTCCTGGTTCATGTCCTGGTTCATGTCCTGGTTCATGTCTTGGTTCATGTCTTGGTTCATGTCTTGGTTCATGTTCTGGTTCATGTCCTGGTTCATGTCTTGGTTCAAGTTCTGGTTCATATCTTGGTTCATGTCTTGGTTCATATCCTGGTTAATGTCCTGGTTCATGTCTTGGTTCATGTCCTGGTTCATGTCCTGGTTCATGTCTTGGTTCATGTCCTGGTTCATGTCTGGGATCATGCCTTTTTTCCTGTCCTGGTTCATGTCTTGGTTCATGTTCTGGTTCATGTCCTGGGTCATGTCTTGGTTCATGTTCTGGTTCATGTCCTGATTCATGTCTTGGTTCATATCCTGGTTAATGTCCTGGTTCATGTCTTGGTTCATGTCTTGGTTCATGTTCTGGTTCATGTCTTGGTTCATGTCTTGGTTCCTGTCTTGGTTCATATCCTGGTTCATGTCCTGGTTCATGTCTTGGTTCATGTCTTGGTTCATATCCTGGTTAATGTCTTGGTTCATGTCTTGGATCATGTCTTGGTTCATATCCTGGTTAATGTCTTGGTTCATGTCTTGGATCATGTCTTGGTTTATGTCCTGGTTCATGTCTTGTTTCATATCCTGGTTCATGTCTTGGTTCATGTCTTGGTTCATATCCTGGTTCATGTCCTGGTTCATGTCTTGGTTCATGTCCTGGTTCATGTCCTGGTTCATGTCTTGGTTCATGTCTTGGTTCATGTTCTGGTTCATGTCTTGGTTCATGTCTTGGTTCATATCCTGGTTCATGTCCTGGTTCATGTTCTGGTTCATGTTCTGGTTCATGTTCTGGTTCATGTCCTGGTTCATGTCCTGGTTCATGTCTTGGTTCATGTCTTGGTTCATGTCTTGGTTCATGTCTTGGTTCATGTTCAGGTTCATGTTCTGGTTCATGTCCTGGTTCATGTCTTGGTTCATATTCTGGTTCATGTCCTGGTTCATGTCTTGGTTCATGTTCTAGTTCATGTCTTGGTTCATGTCTTGGTTCATATCCTGGTTCATGTCCTGGTTCATGTCTTGGTTCATGTTCTGGTTCATGTTCTGGTTCATGTCTTGGTTCATATCCTGGTTCATGTCCTGGTTCATGTCTGGGTTCATGTCTTGGTTCATGTCCTGGTTCATGTCCTGGTTCGTGTCTTGGCTCATGTCCTGGTTCATATCTTGGTTCATATTTTGGCTCATGTCTTGGCTCATGTCCTGGTTCATGTCTGGGATAATGTCTTTTTCCCTGTCCTGGTTCATGTCTTGGTTCATGTTCTGGTTCATGTCTTGGGTCATGTCTTGGTTCATATCCTGGTTAATGTTCTGGTTCATGTCCTGGTTCATGTCCTGGTTCATGTATTGGCTCATGTCCTTGTTCATGTCTGGGATCATGCCTTTTTTCCTGTCCTGGTTCATGTCTTGGTTCATGTTCTGGTTCATGTCCTGGGTCATGTCCTGGGTCATGTCTTGGTTCATGTTCTGGTTCATGTCCTGGTTCATGTCTTGGCTCATGTCTTGGTTCATATCCTGGTTCATGTCCTGGTTCATGTCTTGGTTCATGTCTTGGTTCATGTCTTGGTTCATGTTCTGGTTCATGTCCTGGTTCATGTCTTGGTTCAAGTTCTGGTTCATATCTTGGTTCATGTCTTGGTTCATATCCTGGTTAATGTCCTGGTTCATGTCTTGGTTCATGTCCTGGTTCATGTCTGGGATCATGTCTTGGTTCATGTCCTGGTTCATGTCTGGGATCATGCCTTTTTTCCTGTCCTGGTTCATGTCTTGGTTCATGTTCTGGTTCATGTCCTGGGTCATGTCTTGGTTCATGTTCTGGTTCATGTCCTGATTCATGTCTTGGTTCATATCCTGGTTAATGTCCTGGTTCATGTCTTGGTTCATGTCTTGGTTCATGTCCTGGTTCATGTCCTGATTCATGTCTTGGCTCATGTCCTGGTTCATGTCTGGGATCATGCCTTTTTTCCTGTCCTGGTTCATGTCTTGGTTCATGTTCTGGTTCATGTCCTGGGTCATGTCTTGGATCATGTTCTGGTTCATGTCCTGGTTCATGTCTTGGTTCATATCCTGGTTAATGTCCTGGTTCATGTCTTGGTTCATGTCCTGGTTCATATCCTGGTTAATGTCTTGGTTCATGTCCTGGGTCATGTCTTGGTTCATGTTCTGGTTCATCTCTTGGTTCATGTCTTGGTTCCTGTCTTGGTCTCATGTTCAGGTTCATGTCTTGGTCCATGTTCTGGTTAATTTCTTGGTTCATGTCTTGGTTCATATCCTGGTTCATGTCCTGGTTCATGTCTTGGTTCATATCCTGGTTCATGTCTTGGTTCGTGTCTTGGTTCATATCCTGATCAATGTCCTGGTTCATGTCTTGGTTCATGTCTTGGTTCATATCCTGGTTAATGTCCTGGTTCATGTCTTGGTTCATGTCCTGGTTCATGTCTTGGCCCATGTCTTGGTTCATGTCTTGGTTCATGTCCTGGTTCATGTTTTGGCTCATGTCCTGGTTCATGTCTGGGATCATGTCTTTTTTCATGTTCTGGTTCATGTCTGGGTTCATGTTCTGGTTCATGTCCTGGGTCATGTCTTGGTTCATGTCTTGGTTCATGTTCTGGTTCATGTCCTGGTTCATGTTCTGGTTCGAGTTGTGGTTCATGTCTTGGGTCATGTCTTGGTTCATATCCTGGTTTATGTCCTGGTTCATGTCTTGGTTCATATCCTGGTTAATGTGCTGGTTCATGTCCTGGTTCATGTCTTGGTTCATGTCCTGGTTCATGTCTTGGCTCATGTCTTGGTTGATGTCTTGGTTCATGTCCTGGTTCATGTCTTGGTTCATGTTCTGGTTCATGTCCTGGTTCATGTCTTGGTTCAAGTTCTGGTTCATGTCTTGGGTCATGTCTTGGTTCATATCCTGTTTAATGTCCTGGTTCATGTCTTGGTTCATATCCTGGTTAATGTCCTGGTTCATGTTTTGGTTCATGTCCTGGTTCATGTCTTGGCTCATGTGTTGGTTCATGTCTTGGTTCATGTCCTGGTTCATGTCCTGGTTCATGTCTTGGCTCATGTCTTTTTTCAAGTCCTGGTTCATGTCTGGGATCATGTTCTGGTTCATGTCCTGGTTCATGTCTTGGCTCATATCCTGGTTAATGTCCTGGTTCATGTCTTGGATCATGTCCTGGTTCATGTCTGGGATCATGTCTTGGTTCATGTCCTGGTTCATGTCTTGGTTCATGTTCTGGTTCATGTCCCGGTTCATGTCTTGGTTCATGTTCTGGTTCATGTCCTGGTTCATGTCTTGGTTCATATCCTGGTTCATATCCTGGTTCATGTCTTGGTTCATGTCCTGGTTCATATCCTGGTTAATGTCTTGGTTCATGTCCTGGTTCATGTCTTGGTTCATATCCTGGTTCATGTCTTGGTTCGTGTCTTGGTTCATATCCTGATCAATGTCCTGGTTCATGTCTTGGTTCATGTCTTGGTTCATATCCTGGTTAATGTCCTGGTTCATGTCTTGGTTCATGTCCTGGTTCATGTCTTGGCCCATGTCTTGGTTCATGTCTTGGTTCATGTCCTGGTTCATGTTTTGGCTCATGTCCTGGTTCATGTCTGGGATCATGTCTTTTTTCATGTTCTGGTTCATGTCTGGGTTCATGTTCTGGTTCATGTCCTGGGTCATGTCTTGGTTCATGTCTTGGTTCATGTTCTGGTTCATGTCCTGGTTCATGTTCTGGTTCGAGTTGTGGTTCATGTCTTGGGTCATGTCTTGGTTCATATCCTGGTTTATGTCCTGGTTCATGTCTTGGTTCATATCCTGGTTAATGTGCTGGTTCATGTCCTGGTTCATGTCTTGGTTCATGTCCTGGTTCATGTCTTGGCTCATGTCTTGGTTGATGTCTTGGTTCATGTCCTGGTTCATGTCTTGGTTCATGTCTTGGTTCATGTCTTGGTTCATGTCCTGGTTCATGTCTTGGTTCAAGTTCTGGTTCATGTCTTGGGTCATGTCTTGGTTCATATCCTGTTTAATGTCCTGGTTCATGTCTTGGTTCATATCCTGGTTAATGTCCTGGTTCATGTTTTGGTTCATGTCCTGGTTCATGTCTTGGCTCATGTCTTGGTTCATGTCTTGGTTCATGTCCTGGTTCATGTCCTGGTTCATGTCTTGGCTCATGTCTTTTTTCAAGTCCTGGTTCATGTCTGGGATCATGTTCTGGTTCATGTCCTGGTTCATGTCTTGGCTCATATCCTGGTTAATGTCCTGGTTCATGTCTTGGATCATGTCCTGGTTCATGTCTGGGATCATGTCTTGGTTCATGTCCTGGTTCATGTCTTGGTTCATGTTCTGGTTCATGTCCCGGTTCATGTCTTGGTTCATGTTCTGGTTCATGTCCTGGTTCATGTCTTGGTTCATATCCTGGTTAATGTCCTGGTTCATGTCTTGGTTAATGTCTTGGCTCATGTCTTTTTTCAAGTCCTGGTTCATGTCTGGGATCATGTTCTGGTTCATGTCCTGGTTCATGTCTTGGTTCATATCCTGGTTAATGTCCTGGTTCATGTCTTGGTTCATGTCCTGGTTCATGTCTTGGTTCATGTTCTGGTTCCTGTCCTGGTTCATGTCTTGGTGAATATCCTGGTTTATGTCCTGGTTCATGTCTTGGTTAATGTCCTGGTTCATATCCTGGTTAATGTCTTGGTTCATGTCTTGGTTCATGTCTTGGTTCATGTTCTGGTTCATGTCTTGGTTCATATCCTGGTTAATGTCCTGGTTCATGTCTTGGTTCATGTCCTGGTTCATGTCTTGGATCATGTTCTGGTTCATGTCCTGGTTCATGTCTTGGTTCATATCCTGGTTAATGTCCTGGTTCATGTCTTGGTTCATGTCCTGGTTCATATCCTGGTTAATGTCTTGGTTCATGTCCTGGGTCATGTCTTGGTTCATGTTCTTGTTCATGTCTTGGTTCATGTCTTGGTTCCTGTCTTGGTCTCATGTTCAGGTTCATGTCTTGGTCCATGTTCTGGTTAATTTCTTGGTTCATGTCTTGGTTCATATCCTGGTTCATGTCCTGGTTCATGTCTTGGTTCATATCCTGGTTCATGTCTTGGTTCGTGTCTTGGTTCATATCCTGATCAATGTCCTGGTTCATGTCTTGGTTCATGTCTTGGTTCATATCCTGGTTAATGTCCTGGTTCATGTCTTGGTTCATGTCCTGGTTCATGTCTTGGCCCATGTCTTGGTTCATGTCTTGGTTCATGTCTTGGTTCATGTCCTGGTTCATGTTTTGGCTCATGTCCTGGTTCATGTCTGGGATCATGCCTTTTTTCATGTCCTGGTTCATGTCTTGGTTCATGTTCTGGTTCATGTCCTGGGTCATGTCCTGGTTCATGTCTTGGTTCATGTTCTGGTTCATGTCCTGGTTCATGTTCTGGTTCAAGTTGTGGTTCATGTCTTGGGTCATGTCTTGGTTCATATCCTGGTTCATGTCCTGGTTCATGTCTTGGTTCATGTCTTGGTTCATGTCTTGGTTCATGTCCTGGTTCATGTCTTGGTTCAAGTTCTGGTTCATGTCTTGGGTCATGTCTTTGTTCATATCCTGGTTAATGTCCTGGTTCATGTTTTGGTTCATGTCCTGGTTCATGTCTTGGCTCATGTCTTGGTTCATGTCTTGGTTCATGTCCTGGTTCATGTCTTGGCTCATGTCTTTTTTCAAGTCCTGGTTCATGTCTGGGATCATGTTCTGGTTCATGTCCTGGTTCATGTCTTGGTTCATATCCTGGTTAATGTCCTGGTTCATGTCTTGGTTCATGTCCTGGTTCATGTCTGGGATCATGTCTTGGTTCATGTCCTGGTTCATGTCTTGGTTCATGTTCTGGTTCATGTCCTGGTTCATGTCTTGGTTCATATCCTGGTTAATGTCCTGGTTCATGTCTTGGTTAATGTCTTGGCTCATGTCATTTTTCAAGTCCTGGTTCATGTCTGGGATCATGTTCTGGTTCATGTCTTGGTTCCTGTCTTGGTCTCATGTTCAGGTTCATGTCTTGGTCCATGTTCTGGTTAATTTCTTGGTTCATGTCCTGGTTCATGTCTTGGTTCATATCCTGGTTCATGTCTTGGTTCGTGTCTTGGTTCATATCCTGATCAATGTCCTGGTTCATGTCTTGGTTCATGTCTTGGTTCATATCCTGGTTAATGTCCTGGTTCATGTTTTGGTTCATGTCCTGGTTCATGTCTTGGCCCATGTCTTGGTTCATGTCTTGGTTCATGTCCTGGTTCATGTTTTGGCTCATGTCCTGGTTCATGTCTGGGATCATGCCTTTTTTCATGTCCTGGTTCATGTCTTGGTTCATGTTCTGGTTCATGTCCTGGGTCATGTCTTGGTTCATGTCTTGGTTCATGTTCTGGTTCATGTCCTGGTTCATGTTCTGGTTCAAGTTGTGGTTCATGTCTTGGGTCATGTCTTGGTTCATATCCTGGTTCATGTCCTGGTTCATGTCTTGGTTCATGTCTTGGTTCATGTCGTGGTTCATGTCCTGGTTCATGTCTTGGTTCAAGTTCTGGTTCATGTCTTGGGTCATGTCTTGGTTCATATCCTGGTTAATGTCCTGGTTCATGTTTTGGTTCATGTCCTGGTTCATGTCTTGGCTCATGTCTTGGTTCATGTCTTGGTTCATGTCCTGGTTCATGTCCTGGTTCATGTCTTGGCTCATGTCTTTTTTCAAGTCCTGGTTCATGTCTGGGATCATGTTCTGGTTCATGTCCTGGTTCATGTCTTGGTTCATATCCTGGTTAATGTCCTGGTTCATGTCTTGGTTCATGTCCTGGTTCATGTCTGGGATCATGTCTTGGTTCATGTCCTGGTTCATGTCTTGGTTCATGTTCTGGTTCATGTCCTGGTTCATGTCTTGGTTCATATCCTGGTTAATGTCCTGGTTCATGTCTTGGTTAATGTCTTGGCTCATGTCATTTTTCAAGTCCTGGTTCATGTCTGGGATCATGTTCTGGTTCATGTCTTGGTTCCTGTCTTGGTCTCATGTTCAGGTTCATGTCTTGGTCCATGTTCTGGTTAATTTCTTGGTTCATGTCTTGGTTCATATCCTGGTTCATGTCCTGGTTCATGTCTTGGTTAATATCCTGGTTCATGTCTTGGTTCGTGTCTTGGTTCATATCCTGATCAATGTCCTGGTTCATGTCTTGGTTCATGTCTTGGTTCATATCCTGGTTAATGTCCTGGTTCATGTCTTGGTTCATGTCCTGGTTCATGTCTTGGCCCATGTCTTGGTTCATGTCTTGGTTCATGTCCTGGTTCATGTTTTGGCTCATGTCCTGGTTCATGTCTGGGATCATGTCTTTTTTCATGTCCTGGTTCATGTCTTGGTTCATGTTCTGGTTCATGTCCTGGGTCATGTCTTGGTTCATTTCTTGGTTCATGTTCTGGTTCATGTCCTGGTTCATGTTCTGGTTCAAGTTGTGGTTCATGTCTTGGGTCATGTCTTGGTTCATATCCTGGTTCATGTCCTGGTTCATGTCTTGGTTCATGTCTTGGTTCATGTCTTGGTTCATGTCCTGGTTCATGTCTTGGTTCAAGTTCTGGTTCATGTCTTGGGTCATGTCTTGGTTCATATCCTGGTTAATGTCCTGGTTCATGTTTTGGTTCATGTCCTGGTTCATGTCTTGGCTCATGTCTTGGTTCATGTCTTGGTTCATGTCCTGGTTCATGTCCTGGTTCATGTCTTGGCTCATGTCTTTTTTCAAGTCCTGGTTCATGTCTGGGATCATGTTCTGGTTCATGTCCTGGTTCATGTCTTGGTTCATATCCTGGTTAATGTCCTGGTTCATGTCTTGGTTCATGTCCTGGTTCATGTCTGGGATCATGTCTTGGTTCATGTCCTGGTTCATGTCTTGGTTCATGTTCTGGTTCATGTCCTGGTTCATGTCTTGGTTCATATCCTGGTTAATGTCCCGGTTCATGTCTTGGTTAATGTCTTGGCTCATGTCATTTTTCAAGTCCTGGTTCATGTCTGGGATCATATCCTGGTTCATGTCTTGGTTCGTGTCTTGGTTCATATCCTGATCAATGTCCTGGTTCATGTCTTGGTTCATGTCTTGGTTCATATCCTGGTTAATGTCCTGGTTCATGTTTTGGTTCATGTCCTGGTTCATGTCTTGGCCCATGTCTTGGTTCATGTCTTGGTTCATGTCCTGGTTCATGTTTTGGCTCATGTCCTGGTTCATGTCTGGGATCATGCCTTTTTTCATGTCCTGGTTCATGTCTTGGTTCATGTTCTGGTTCATGTCCTGGGTCATGTCTTGGTTCATGTCTTGGTTCATGTTCTGGTTCATGTCCTGGTTCATGTTCTGGTTCAAGTTGTGGTTCATGTCTTGGGTCATGTCTTGGTTCATATCCTGGTTCATGTCCTGGTTCATGTCTTGGTTCATGTCTTGGTTCATGTCGTGGTTCATGTCCTGGTTCATGTCTTGGTTCAAGTTCTGGTTCATGTCTTGGGTCATGTCTTGGTTCATATCCTGGTTAATGTCCTGGTTCATGTTTTGGTTCATGTCCTGGTTCATGTCTTGGCTCATGTCTTGGTTCATGTCTTGGTTCATGTCCTGGTTCATGTCCTGGTTCATGTCTTGGCTCATGTCTTTTTTCAAGTCCTGGTTCATGTCTGGGATCATGTTCTGGTTCATGTCCTGGTTCATGTCTTGGTTCATATCCTGGTTAATGTCCTGGTTCATGTCTTGGTTCATGTCCTGGTTCATGTCTGGGATCATGTCTTGGTTCATGTCCTGGTTCATGTCTTGGTTCATGTTCTGGTTCATGTCCTGGTTCATGTCTTGGTTCATATCCTGGTTAATGTCCTGGTTCATGTCTTGGTTAATGTCTTGGCTCATGTCATTTTTCAAGTCCTGGTTCATGTCTGGGATCATGTTCTGGTTCATGTCTTGGTTCCTGTCTTGGTCTCATGTTCAGGTTCATGTCTTGGTCCATGTTCTGGTTAATTTCTTGGTTCATGTCTTGGTTCATATCCTGGTTCATGTCCTGGTTCATGTCTTGGTTCATATCCTGGTTCATGTCTTGGTTCGTGTCTTGGTTCATATCCTGATCAATGTCCTGGTTCATGTCTTGGTTCATGTCTTGGTTCATATCCTGGTTAATGTCCTGGTTCATGTCTTGGTTCATGTCCTGGTTCATGTCTTGGCCCATGTCTTGGTTCATGTCTTGGTTCATGTCCTGGTTCATGTTTTGGCTCATGTCCTGGTTCATGTCTGGGATCATGTCTTTTTTCATGTCCTGGTTCATGTCTTGGTTCATGTTCTGGTTCATGTCCTGGGTCATGTCTTGGTTCATTTCTTGGTTCATGTTCTGGTTCATGTCCTGGTTCATGTTCTGGTTCAAGTTGTGGTTCATGTCTTGGGTCATGTCTTGGTTCATATCCTGGTTCATGTCCTGGTTCATGTCTTGGTTCATGTCTTGGTTCATGTCTTGGTTCATGTCCTGGTTCATGTCTTGGTTCAAGTTCTGGTTCATGTCTTGGGTCATGTCTTGGTTCATATCCTGGTTAATGTCCTGGTTCATGTTTTGGTTCATGTCCTGGTTCATGTCTTGGCTCATGTCTTGGTTCATGTCTTGGTTCATGTCCTGGTTCATGTCCTGGTTCATGTCTTGGCTCATGTCTTTTTTCAAGTCCTGGTTCATGTCTGGGATCATGTTCTGGTTCATGTCCTGGTTCATGTCTTGGTTCATATCCTGGTTAATGTCCTGGTTCATGTCTTGGTTCATGTCCTGGTTCATGTCTGGGATCATGTCTTGGTTCATGTCCTGGTTCATGTCTTGGTTCATGTTCTGGTTCATGTCCTGGTTCATGTCTTGGTTCATATCCTGGTTAATGTCCCGGTTCATGTCTTGGTTAATGTCTTGGCTCATGTCATTTTTCAAGTCCTGGTTCATGTCTGGGATCATGTTCTGGTTCATGTCCTGGTTCATGTCTTGGTTCATATCCTGGTTAATGTCCTGGTTCATGTCTTGGTTCATGTCCTGGTTCATGTCTTGGTTCATGTTCTGGTTTATGTCCTGGTTCATGTCTTGGTTAATGTCCTGGTTCATATCCTGGTTAATGTCTTGGTTCATGTCTTGGTTCATGTCTTGGTTCATTTTCTGGTTCATGTCTTGGTTCATATCCTGGTTAATGTCCTGGTTCATGTCTTGGTTCATGTCCTGGTTCATGTCTGGGATCATGTCTTGGTTCATGTCCTGGTTCATGTCTTGGTTCCTGTCTTGGTTCATGTTCAGGTTCATGTCTTGGTTCATGTTCTGGTCCATGTCCTGGTACATGTCCTGGTTCATGTCTTGGTTCATGTTCTGGTTCATGTCTTGCTTCATGTTTTGTTTAATGTCTTGGTCCATGTTCTGGTTCATGTCTTGGTTCATGTCTTGGTTCATATCCTGGTTCATGTCTTGGTTCATGTCGTGGTTCATATCCTGTTTCATGTCTTGGCTCATGTCTTGGTTCATGTTCTGGTTCATGTCCTGGTTCATGTCCTGGTTCATGTCTTGGTTCATGTTCAGGTTCATATCCTGGTTCATGTTATGGTTCATGTCCTGGTTCATGTCTTGGTTCATGTCCTGGTTCATGTTTTGGTTCATGTCCTGGTTCATGTCCTGGTTCATGTCTTGGTTCATGTCTTGGTTCATATCCTGGTTCATGTCCTGGTTCATGTCTTGGTTCATGTTCTAGTTCATGTCTTGTTCATGTCTTGGTTCATATCCTGGTTCATGTCCTGGTTCATGTCTTGGTTCATGTTCTGGTTCATGTTCATGTTCATGTCTTGGTTCATATCCTGGTTCATGTCCTGGTTCATGTCCTGGTTCATGTCTTGGCTCATGTCCTGGTTCATGTCCTGGTTCATGTCTTGGCTCATGTCCTGGTTCATGTCCTGGTTCATATCTTGGCTCATGTCTTGGCTCATGTCCCGGTTCATGTCTGGGATCATGTCTTTCTTCCTGTCCTGGTTCATGTCTTGGTACATGTTCTGGTTCATGTCTTGGGTCATGTCTTGGTTCAAATCCTGGTTAATGTCCTGGTTCATGTCTTGGTTCATATCCTGGTTCATGTCTTGGTTCATGTCTTGGTTCATGTCCTGGTTCATGTCTTGGTTTATGTCTTGTTTCATGTCTTGGTTCATGTTCTGGTTCATGTCTTGGTTCATGTTTTGGTTCATGTCCTGGTTCATGTCCTGGTTCAAGTTCTGGTTCATGTCTTGGTTCATGTCTTGGTTCATGTCCTGGTTAATGTCTTGGTTCATGTCTTGGTTCATGTCTTGGTTCATGTTCTGGTTAATGTCCTGGTTCATGTCTTCGTTCACGTCCTAGTTCATGTCTTGGCTCATGTCTTGGTTCATGTTTTCGTTCATGTCCTGGTTCATGTCCTGGTTCATGTCTTGGCTCATGTCCTGGTTCATGTCTGGGATCATGTCTTTTTTCCTGTCCTGGTTCATGTCTTGGTTCGTGTCTTGGTTCATGTTTTGGTTCATGTCCTGGTTCATGTCCTGGTTCAAGTTCTGGTTCATGTCTTGGTTCATGTCTTGGTTCATGTCCTGGTTCATGTCTTGGTTCATGTCTTGGTTCATGTCCTGGTTAATGTCCTGGTTCATGTCTTCGTTCACGTCCTAGTTCATGTCTTGGCTCATGTCTTGGTTCATGTTTTCGTTCATGTTCTGGTTCATGTCTTGGTTCATGTCTTGGTTCATGTCCTGGTTCATGTCTTGGTTCAAGTTCTGGTTTATGTCTTGGGTCATGTCTTGGTTCATATCCTGGTTAATGTCCTGGTTCATATCTTGGTTCATATCCTGGTTCATGTCCTGGGTCATGTCTTGGCTCATGTCTTGCTTCATGTCCTGGTTCATGTCCTGGTTCATGTCTTGGTTCAAGTTCTGGTTTATGTCTTGGGTCATGTCTTGGTTCATATCCTGGTTAATGTCCTGGTTCATATCTTGGTTCATATCCTGGTTCATGTCCTGGGTCATGTCTTGGCTCATGTCTTGCTTCATGTCCTGGTTCATGTCCTGGTTCATGTCTTGGTTCAAGTTCTGGTTTATGTCTTGGGTCATGTCTTGGTTCATATCCTGGTTAGTGTCTTGGGTCATGTCTTGGTTCATATCCTGGTTAGTGTCCTGGTTCATATCTTGGTTCATATCCTGGTTCATGTCCTGGTTCATGTCTTGGTTCATGTTCTAGTTCATGTTCTGGTTCATGTCTTGGTTCATATCCTGGTTAATGTTCTGGTTCATGTCTTGGTTCATGTCCTGGTTCATGTCTGGGATCATGTCTTGGTTCATGTCCTGGTTCATGTCTTGGTTCATGTTCTGGTTCATGTCTTGGTTCATGTCTTGGTTTATGTTCTGGTTCATGTCCTGGTTCATGTCCTGGTTCATGTCCTGGTTCATATCCTGGTTAATGTCTTGGTTCATGTCTTGGTTCATGTCTTGGTTCATGTTCTGGTTCATGTCTTGGTTCATGTTTTTGTCCTGTCTTGGTTCATGTTCTGGTTCATGTCTTGGTTCATGTCTTGGTTCATGTCCTGGTTCATGTCCTGGTTCATGTCTTGGCTCATGTCTTTTTTCAAGTCCTGGTTCATGTCTGGGATCATGTTCTGGTTCATGTCCTGGTTCATGTCTTGGTTCATATCCTGGTTAATGTCCTGGTTCATGTCTTGGTTCATGTCCTGGTTCATGTCTGGGATCATGTCTTGGTTCATGTCCTGGTTCATGTCTTGGTTCATGTTCTGGTTCATGTCCTGGTTCATGTCTTGGTTCATGTTCTGGTTCATGTCCTGGTTCATGTCTTGGTTCATATCCTGGTTAATGTCCTGGTTCATGTCTTGGTTAATGTCTTGGCTCATGTCTTTTTTCAAGTCCTGGTTCATGTCTGGGATCATGTTCTGGTTCATGTCCTGGTTCATGTCTTGGTTCATATCCTGGTTAATGTCCTGGTTCATGTCTTGGTTCATGTCCTGGTTCATGTCTGGGATCATGTCTTGGTTCATGTCCTGGTTCATGTCTTGGTTCATGTTCTGGTTTATGTCCTGGTTCATGTCTTGGTTCATGTTCTGGTTCATGTCCTGGTTCATGTCTTGGTGAATATCCTGGTTTATGTCCTGGTTCATGTCTTGGTTAATGTCCTGGTTCATATCCTGGTTAATGTCTTGGTTCATGTCTTGGTTCACGTTCTGGTTCATGTCTTGGTTCATATCCTGGTTAATGTCCTGGTTCATGTCTTGGTTCATGTCCTGGTTCAGGTCTGGGATCATGTCTTGGTTCATGTCCTGGTTCATGTCTTGGTTCCTGTCTTGGTTCATGTTCAGGTTCATGTCTTGGTTCATGTTCTGGTCCATGTCCTGGTTCATGTCTTGGTTCATATCCTGGTTCATGTCCTGGTTCATGTCTTGGTTCATGTCTTGGTTCATGTTCTGGTTCATGTCTTGTTTATTGTCCTGGTTCATGTCCTGGTACATGTCTTGGTTCATATCCTGGTTAATGTCCTGGTTCATGTCTTGGTTCATGTCCTGGTTCATGTCTGGGATCATGTCTTGGTTCATGTCCTGGTTCATGTCTTGGTTCATGTTCTGGTTTATGTCCTGGTTCATGTCTTGGTTCATGTTCTGGTTCATGTCCTGGTTCATGTCTTGGTGAATATCCTGGTTTATGTCCTGGTTCATGTCTTGGTTAATGTCCTGGTTCATATCCTGGTTAATGTCTTGGTTCATGTCTTGGTTCATGTCTTGGTTCATGTTCTGGTTCATGTCCTGGTTCATATCCTGGTTAATGTCCTGATTCATGTCTTGGTTCATGTCCTGGTTCAGGTCTGGGATCATGTCTTGGTTCATGTCCTGGTTCATGTCTTGCTTCCTGTCTTGGTTCATGTTCAGGTTCATGTCTTGGTTCATGTTCTGGTCCATGTCCTGGTTCATGTCCTGGTTCATGTCTTGGTTCATGTTCTGGTTCATGTCTTGCTTCATGTCTTGTTTAATGTCTTGGTCCATGTTCTGGTTCATGTCTTGGTTCATGTCTTGGTTCATATCCTGGTTCATGTCTTGGTTCATGTCTTGGTTCATGTCTTGGTTCATATCCTGGTTCATATCCTGGTTCATGTCTTGGTTCATGTTCAGGTTCATATCCTGGTTCATGTTCTGGTTCATGTCCTGGTTCATGTCTTGGTTCATGTCCTGGTTCATGTCTTGGTTCATATCCTGGTTCATTTCCTGGTTCATGTCTTGGTTCATGTCTTGGTTAATATCCTGGTTAATGTCCTGGTTCATGTCTTGGTTCATGTCCTGGTTCATGTCTTGGATCATGTCTTGGTTCATGTCCTGGTTCATGTCTTGGTTCATGTTCTGGTTCATGTTCTGGTTCATGTCTTGGTTCATGTTCTGGTTCATGTCCTGGTTCATGTCCTGGTTCATGTCTTGGTTAATGTCCTGGTTCATATCCTGGTTAATGTCTTGGTTCATGTTCTGGTTCATTTCTTGGTTCATATCCTGGTTAATGTCCTGGTTCATGTCTTGGTTCATGTCCTGGTTCATGTCTGGGATCATGTCTTGGTTCATGTCCTGGTTCATGTCTTGGTTCATGTCTTGGTTCATGTTCTGGTTCATTTCTTGGTTCATATCCTGGTTAATGTCCTGGTTCATGTCTCGGTTCATGTCCTGGTTCATGTCTTGGCTCATGTCTTTTTTCAAGTCCTGGTTCATGTCTGGGATCATGTTCTGGTTCATGTCCTGGTTCATGTCTTGGTTCATATCCTGGTTAATGTCCTGGTTCATGTCTTGGTTCATGTCCTGGTTCATGTCTGGGATCATGTTTTGGTTCATGTCCTGGTTCATGTCTTGGTTCATGTTCTGGTTCATGTCCTGGTTCATGTCTTGGTTCATGTTCTGGTTCATGTCCTGGTTCATGTCTTGGTTCATATCCTGGTTAATGTCCTGGTTCATGTCTTGGTTAATGTCTTGGCTCATGTCTTTTTTCAAGTCCTGGTTCATGTCTGGGATCATGTTCTGGTTCATGTCCTGGTTCATGTCTTGGTTCATATCCTGGTTAATGTCCTGGTTCATGTCTTGGTTCATGTCCTGGTTCATGTCTGGGATCATGTCTTGGTTCATGTCCTGGTTCATGTCTTGGTTCATGTTCTGGTTTATGTCCTGGTTCATGTCTTGGTTCATGTTCTGGTTCATGTCCTGGTTCATGTCTTGGTGAATATCCTGGTTTATGTCCTGGTCCATGTCTTGGTTAATGTCCTGGTTCATATCCTGGTTAATGTCTTGGTTCACGTTCTGGTTCATGTCTTGGTTCATATCCTGGTTAATGTCCTGGTTCATGTCTTGGTTCATGTCCTGGTTCAGGTCTGGGATCATGTCTTGGTTCATGTCCTGGTTCATGTCTTGGTTCCTGTCTTGGTTCATGTTCAGGTTCATGTCTTGGTTCATGTTCTGGTCCATGTCCTGGTTCATGTCCTGGTTCATGTCTTGGTTCATATCCTGGTTCATGTCCTGGTTCATGTCTTGGTTCATGTTCTGGTTCATGTTCTGGTTCATGTCTTGTTTATTGTCCTGGTTCATGTCCTGGTTCATGTCTTGGTTCATATCCTGGTTAATGTCCTGGTTCATGTCTTGGTTCATGTCCTGGTTCATGTCTTGGTTCATGTTCTGGTTTATGTCCTGGTTCATGTCTTGGTTCATGTTCTGGTTCATGTCCTGGTTCATGTCTTGGTGAATATCCTGGTTTATGTCCTGGTTCATGTGTTGGTTAATGTCCTGGTTCATGTCTTGGTTCATGTCCTGGTTCAGGTCTGGGATCATGTCTTGGTTCATGTCCTCGTTCATGTCTTGCTTCCTGTCTTGGTTCATGTTCAGGTTCATGTCCTGGTTCATGTTCTGGTCCATGTCCTGGTTCATGTCCTGGTTCATGTCTTGGTTCATGTTCTGGTTCATGTCTTGCTTCATGTCTTGTTTAATGTCTTGGTCCATGTTCTGGTTCATGTCTTGGTTCATGTCTTGGTTCATATCCTGGTTCATGTCTTGGTTCATGTCTTGGTTCATGTCTTGGTTCATATCCTGGTTCATGTCTTGGTTCACGTCTTGGTTCATTTTCTGGTTCATGTCCTGGTTCATATCCTGGTTCATGTCTTGGTTCATGTTCAGGTTCATATCCTGGTTCATGTTCTGGTTCATGTCCTGGTTCATGTCTTGGTTCATGTCCTGGTTCATGTCTTGGTTCATATCCTGGTTCATTTCCTGGTTCATGTCTTGGTTCATGTCTTGGTTAATATCCTGGTTAATGTCCTGGTTCATGTCTTGGTTCATGTCCTGGTTCATGTCTGGGATCATGTCTTGGTTCATGTCCTGGTTCATGTCTTGGTTCATGTTCTGGTTCATGTCCTGGTTCATGTCTTGGTTCATGTTCTGGTTCATGTCCTGGTTCATGTCCTGGTTCATGTCTTGGTTAATGTCCTGGTTCATATCCTGGTTAATGTCTTGGTTCATGTTCTGGTTCATTTCTTGGTTCATATCCTGGTTAATGTCCTGGTTCATGTCTTGGTTCATGTCCTGGTTCATGTCTGGGATCATGTCTTGGTTCATGTCCTGGTTCATGTCTTGGTTCCTGTCTTGGTTCATGTTCAGGTTCATGTCTTGGTTCATGTTCTGGTCCATGTCCTGGTTCATGTCCTGGTTCATGTCTTAATTCATGTTCTGGTTCATGTCTTGCTTCATGTCTTGTTTAAAGTCTTGGTCCATGTTCTGGTTCATGTCTTGGTTCATGTCTTGGTTCATATCCTGGTTCATGTTTTGGTTCATGTCCTGGTTCATGTCTTGGTTCATGTTCTGGTTCATGTCCTGGTTCATGTCTTGGTTCATGTTCTGGTTCATGTCCTGGTTCATGTCCTGGTTCATGTCTTGGTTAATGTCCTGGTTCATATCCTGGTTAATGTCTTGGTTCATGTCTTGGTTCATGTCTTGGTTCATGTTCTGGTTCATTTCTTGGTTCATATCCTGGTTAATGTCCTGGTTCATGTCTCGGTTCATGTCCTGGTTCATGTCTGGGATCATGTCTTGGTTCATGTCCTGGTTCATGTCTTGGTTCCTGTCTTGGTTCATGTTCAGGTTCATGTCTTGGTTCATGTTCTGGTCCATGTCCTGGTTCATGTCCTGGTTCATGTCTTAATTCATGTTCTGCGTCATGTCTTGCTTCATGTCTTGTTTAAAGTCTTGGTCCATGTTCTGGTTCATGTCTTGGTTCATGTCTTGGTTCATATCCTGGTTCATGTCTTGGTTCATGTCTTGGTTCATGTTCTGGTTCATGTCTTGGTTCATGTCTTGGTTCATGTCTTGGTTCATATCCTGGTTCATGTCTTGGTTCATGTCTTGGTTCATGTTCTGGTTCATGTCTTGGTTCATGTCTTGGTTCATGTCTTGGTTCATATCCTGGTTCATGTCTTGGTTCATGTCTTGGTTCATGTTCTGGTTCATGTCCTGGTTCATGTCCTGGTTCATGTCTTGGTTCATGTCTTGGTTCATGTTCAGGTTCATGTTCTTGTTCATGTTTTGTTCATGTCTTGGTTCATATCCTGGTTCATGTCCTGGTTCATGTCTTGGTTCATGTTCTGGTTCATGTTCATGTTCATGTCTTGGTTCATATCCTGGTTCATGTCCTGGTTCATGTCCTGGTTCATGTCTTGGTTCATGTCTTGGTTCATGTCATGGTTCATGTCCTGGTTCATGTCCTGGTTCATGTCTTGGTTCATGTCTTGGTTCATGTCCTGGTTCATGTCCTAGTTCATGTCTTGGCTCATGTCCTGGTTCATGTCCTGGTTCATATCTTGGCTCATGTCTTGGCTCATGTCCCGGTTCATGTCTGGGATCATGTCTTTCTTCCTGTCCTGGTTCATGTCTTGGTACATGTTCTGGTTCATGTCTTGGGTCATGTCTTGGTTCACATCCTGGTTAATGTCCTGGTTCATGTCTTGGTTCATATCCTGGTTCATGTCCTGGTTCATGTCTTGGTTCATGTCCTGGTTCATGTCTTGGTTTATGTCTTGTTTCATGTCTTGGTTCATGTTCTGGTTCATGTCTTGGTTCATGTTTTGGTTCATGTCCTGGTTCATGTCCTGGTTCAAGTTCTGGTTCATGTCTTGGTTCATGTCTTGTTTCATGTCCTGGTTAATGTCCTGGTTCATGTCTTGGTTCATGTCTTGGTTCATGTCCTGGTTAATGTCCTGGTTCATGTCTTCGTTCACGTCCTAGTTCATGTCTTGGCTCATGTCTTGGTTCATGTTTTCGTTCATGTCCTGGTTCATGTCCTGGTTCATATTTTGGCTCATGTCCTGGTTCATGTCTGGGATCATGTCTTTTTTTCCTGTCCTGGTTCATGTCTTGGTTCATGTCTTGGTTCATGTTTTGGTTCATGTCCTGGTTCATGTCCTGGTTCAAGTTCTGGTTCATGTTTTGGTTCATGTCTTGGTTCATGTCCTGGTTCATGTCTTGGTTCATGTCTTGGTTCATGTCCTGGTTAATGTCCTGGTTCATGTCTTCGTTCACGTCCTTGTTCATGTCTTGGCTCATGTCTTGGTTCATGTCTTGGTTCATATCCTGGTTAATGTCCTGGTTCATGTCTTGGTTCATGTCCTGGTTCATGTCTGGGATCATGTCTTGGTTCATGTCCTGGTTCATGTCTTGGTTCATGTTCTGGTTCATGTCCTGGTTCATGTCTTGGTTCATGTTCTGGTTCATGTCCTGGTTCATGTCCTGGTTCATGTCTTGGTTAATGTCCTGGTTCATATCCTGGTTAATGTCTTGGTTCATGTCTTGGTTCATGTCTTGGTTCATGTTCTGGTTCATTTCTTGGTTCATATCCTGGTTAATGTCCTGGTTCATGTCTCGGTTCATGTCCTGGTTCATGTCTGGGATCATGTCTTGGTTCATGTCCTGGTTCATGTCTTGGTTCCTGTCTTGGTTCATGTTCAGGTTCATGTCTTGGTTCATGTTCTGGTCCATGTCCTGGTTCATGTCCTGGTTCATGTCTTAATTCATGTTCTGGTTCATGTCTTGCTTCATGTCTTGTTTAAAGTCTTGGTCCAATGTTCTGGTTCATGTCTTGGTTCATGTCTTGGTTCATATCCTGGTTCAATGTCTTGGTTCATGTCTTGGTTCATGTTCTGGTTCATGTCTTGGTTCATGTCTTGGTTCATGTCTTGGTTCATATCCTGGTTCATGTCTTGGTTCATGTCTTGGTTCATGTTCTGGTTCATGTCTTGGTTCATGTCTTGGTTCATGTCTTGGTTCATATCCTGGTTCATGTCTTGGTTCATGTCTTGGTTCATGTTCTGGTTCATGTCCTGGTTCATGTCCTGGTTCATGTCTTGGTTCATGTCTTGGTTCATGTTCAGGTTCATGTTCTTGTTCATGTTTTGTTCATGTCTTGGTTCATATCCTGGTTCATGTCCTGGTTCATGTCTTGGTTCATGTTCTGGTTCATGTTCATGTTCATGTCTTGGTTCATATCCTGGTTCATGTCCTTGTTCATGTCCTGGTTCATGTCTTGGTTCATGTCTTGGTTCATGTCATGGTTCATGTCCTGGTTCATGTCCTGGTTCATGTCTTGGTTCATGTCTTGGTTCATGTCCTGGTTCATGTCCTGGTTCATGTCTTGGCTCATGTCCTGGTTCATGTCCTGGTTCATATCTTGGCTCATGTCTTGGCTCATGTCCCGGTTCATGTCTGGGATCATGTCTTTCTTCCTGTCCTGGTTCATGTCTTGGTACATGTTCTGGTTCATGTCTTGGGTCATGTCTTGGTTCACATCCTGGTTAATGTCCTGGTTCATGTCTTGGTTCATATCCTGGTTCATGTCCTGGTTCATGTCTTGGTTCATGTCCTGGTTCATGTCTTGGTTTATGTCTTGTTTCATGTCTTGGTTCATGTTCTGGTTCATGTCTTGGTTCATGTTTTGGTTCATGTCCTGGTTCATGTCCTGGTTCAAGTTCTGGTTCATGTCTTGGTTCATGTCTTGGTTCATGTCCTGGTTAATGTCCTGGTTCATGTCTTGGTTCATGTCTTGGTTCATGTCCTGGTTAATGTCCTGGTTCATGTCATCGTTCACGTCCTAGTTCATGTCTTGGCTCATGTCTTGGTTCATGTTTTCGTTCATGTCCTGGTTCATGTCCTGGTTCATATTTTGGCTCATGTCCTGGTTCATGTCTGGGATCATGTCTTTTTTTCCTGTCCTGGTTCATGTCTTGGTTCATGTCTTGGTTCATGTCTTGGTTCATGTTTTGGTTCATGTCCTGGTTCTTGTCCTGGTTCAAGTTCTGGTTCATGTTTAGGTTCATGTCTTGGTTCATGTCCTGGTTCATGTCTTGGTTCATGTCTTGGTTCATGTCCTGGTTAATGTCCTGGTTCATGTCTTCGTTCACGTCCTTGTTCATGTCTTGGCTCATGTCTTGGTTCATGTTTTCGTTCATGTTCTGGTTCATGTCCTGGTTCATGTCTTGGTTCATGTCTTGGTTCATGTCTTGGTTCAAGTTCTGGTTTATGTCTTGGGTCATGTCTTGGTTCATATCCTGGTTAATGTCCTGGTTCATATCTTGGTTCATATCCTGGTTCATGTCCTGGTTCATGTCTTGGCTCATGTCTTGGCTCATGTCTTGGCTCATGTCTTGGTTCATGTCCTGGTTCATGTCCTGGTTCATGTCTTGGTTCAAGTTCTGGTTTATGTCTTGGGTCATGTCTTGGTTCATATCCTGGTTAGTGTCCTGGTTCATATCTTGGTTCATATCCTGGTTCATGTCTTGGTTCATGTTCTGGTTCATGTTCTGGTTCATGTCTTGGTTCATATCCTGGTTCATGTTCTGGTTCATGTCTTGGTTCATGTCCTGGTTCATGTCTGGGATCATGTCTTGGTTCATGTCCTGGTTCATGTCTTGGTTCATGTTCTGGTTCATGTCTTGGTTCATGTCTTGGTTTATGTTCTGGTTCATGTCCTGGTTCATGTCCTGGTTCATATCCTGGTTAATGTCTTGGTTCATTTCTTGGTTCATGTCTTGGTTCATGTTCTGGTTCATGTCTTGGTTCATGTTTTGGTCCTGTCTTGGATCATGTTCTGGTTCATGTCTTGGTTCATGTTCTGGTCAATGTCCTGGTTCATGTCCTGGTCCATGTCTTGGTTCATGTTCTTGTTCATGTCTTGGTTATGTCTTGGTTCATGCCTTGGTTCATATCCTGGTTCATGTCTTGGTTCATGTCTTGGTTCATGTCTTGGTTCATATCCTGGTTCATGTCTTGGTTCATGTCTTGGTTCATGTTCTGGTTCATGTCCTGGTTCATATCCTGGTTCATGTCTTGGTTCATGTCTTGGTTCATGTTCAGGTTCATATCCTGGTTCATGTTCTGGTTCATGTCCTGGTTCATGTCTTGGTTCATGTCCTGGTTCATGTCTTGGTTCATATCCTGGTTCATGTCCTGGTTCAAGTCTTGGTTCATGTCTTGGTTCATATCCTGGTTAATGTCCTGGTTCATGTCTTGGTTCATGTCTTGGTTCATATCCTGGTTCATGTCCTGGTTCATGTCTTGGTTCATATCCTGGTTCATGTCTTGGTTCGTATCTTGGTTCATATCCTGGTCAATGTCCTGGTTCATGTCTTGGTTCATGTCTTGGTTCATATCCTGGTTAATGTCCTGGTTCATGTCTTGGTTCATATCCTGGTTCATGTCTTGGCCCATGTCTTGGTTCATGTCTTGGTTCATGTCCTGGTTCATGTTTTGGCTCATGTCCTGGTTCATGTCTGGGATCATGTCTTTTTTCATGTCCTGGTTCATGTCTTGGTTCATGTTCTGGTTCATGTCCTGGGTCATGTCTTGGTTAATGTCTTGGCTCATGTCTTTTTTCAAGTCCTGGTTCATGTCTGGGATCATGTTCTGGTTCATGTCCTGGTTCATGTCTTGGTTCATGTTCTGGTTCATGTCCTGGTTCACGTCTTGGTGAATATCCTGGTTTATGTCCTGGTTCATATCTTGGTTAATGTCCTGGTTCATATCCTGGTTAATGTCTTGGTTCATGTCTTGGTTCATGTTCTGGTTCATGTCTTGGTTCATATCCTGGTTAATGTCCTGGTTCATGTCTTGGTTCATGTCCTGGTTCAGGTCTGGGATCATGTCTTGGTTCATGTCCTGGTTCATGTCTTGGTTCCTGTCTTGGTTCATGTTCAGGTTCATGTCTTGGTTCATGTTCTGGTCCATGTCCTGGTTCATGTCTTGGTTCATGTTCTGGTTCATGTCTTGCTTCATGTCTTGTTTAATGTCTTGGTCCATGTTCTGGTTCATGTCTTGGCTCATGTCTTGGTTCATATCCTGGTTCATGTATTGGTTCATGTCTTGGTTCATGTCTTGGTTCATATCCTGGTTCATGTCTTGGTTCATGTCTTGGTTCATGTTCTGGTTCATGTCCTGGTTCATATCCTGGTTCATGTCTTGGTTCATGTTCAGGTTCATATCCTGGTTCATGTTCTGGTTCATATCCTGGTTCATGTCTTGGTTCATGTCTTGGTTCATGTTCTGGTTCATGTGTTGGTTCATGTCTTGGTTCATGTCTTGGTTCATATCCTGGTTCATGTCTTGGTTCATGTCTTGGTTCATGTTCTGGTTCATGTCTTGGTTCATGTCTTGGTTCATATCCTGGTTCATGTCTTGGTTCATGTCTTGGTTCATGTTCTGGTTCATGTCCTGGTTCATGTCCTGGTTCATGTCTTGGTTCATGTCTTGGTTCATGCTCAGGTTCATGTTCTTGTTCATGTTTTGTTCATGTCTTGGTTCATATCCTGGTTCATGTCCTGGTTCATGTCTTGGTTCATGTTCTGGTTCATGTTCATGTTCATGTCTTGGTTCATATCCTGGTTCATGTCCTGGTTCATGTCCTGGTTCATGTCTTGGTTCATGTCTTGGTTCATGTCATGGTTCATGTCCTGGTTCATGTCCTGGTTCATGTCTTGGTTCATGTCCTGGTTCATGTCCTGGTTCATGTCTTGGCTCATGTCCTGGTTCATGTCCTGGTTCATATCTTGGCTCATGTCTTGGCTCATGTCCCGGTTCATGTCTGGGATCATGTCTTGGTTCATATCCTGGTTAATGTCCTGGTTCATGTCTTGGTTCATGTCTTGGTTCATATCCTGGTTCATGTCCTGGTTCATGTCTTGGTTCATATCCTGGTTCATGTCTTGGTTCGTATCTTGGTTCATATCCTGGTCAATGTCCTGGTTCATGTCTTGGTTCATGTCTTGGTTCATATCCTGGTTAATGTCCTGGTTCATGTCTTGGTTCATGTTTTGGCTCATGTCCTGGTTCATGTCTGGGATCATGTCTTTTTTCATGTCCTGGTTCATGTCTTGGTTCATGTTCTGGTTCATGTCCTGGGTCATGTCTTGGTTAATGTCTTGGCTCATGTCTTTTTTCAAGTCCTGGTTCATGTCTGGGATCATGTTCTGGTTCATGTCCTGGTTCATGTCTTGGTTCATGTTCTGGTTCATGTCCTGGTTCACGTCTTGGTGAATATCCTGGTTTATGTCCTGGTTCATGTCTTGGTTAATGTCCTGGTTCATATCCTGGTTAATGTCTTGGTTCATGTCTTGGTTCATGTTCTGGTTCATGTCTTGGTTCATATCCTGGTTAATGTCCTGGTTCATGTCTTGGTTCATGTCCTGGTTCAGGTCTGGGATCATGTCTTGGTTCATGTCCTGGTTCATGTCTTGGTTCCTGTCTTGGTTCATGTTCAGTTTCATGTCTTGGTTCATGTTCTGGTCCATGTCCTGGTTCATGTCTTGGTTCATGTTCTGGTTCATGTCTTGCTTCATGTCTTGTTTAATGTCTTGGTCCATGTTCTGGTTCATGTCTTGGTTCATGTCTTGGTTCATATCCTGGTTCATGTATTGGTTCATGTCTTGGTTCATGTCTTGGTTCATATCCTGGTTCATGTCTTGGTTCATGTCTTGGTTCATGTTCTGGTTCATGTCCTGGTTCATATCCTGGTTCATGTCTTGGTTCATGTTCAGGTTCATATCCTGGTTCATGTTCTGGTTCATATCCTGGTTCATGTCTTGGTTCATGTCTTGGTTCATGTTCTGGTTCATGTCTTGGTTCATGTCTTGGTTCATGTCTTGGTTTATATCCTGGTTCATGTCTTGGTTCATGTCTTGGTTCATGTTCTGGTTCATGTCTTGGTTCATGTCTTGGTTCATGTCTTGGTTCATATCCTGGTTCATGTCTTGGTTCATGTCTTGGTTCATGTTCTGGTTCATGTCCTGGTTCATGTCCTGGTTCATGTCTTGGTTCATGTCTTGGTTCATGTTCAGGTTCATGTTCTTGTTCATGTTTTGTTCATGTCTTGGTTCATATCCTGGTTCATGTCCTGGTTCATGTCTTGGTTCATGTTCTGGTTCATGTTCATGTTCATGTCTTGGTTCATATCCTGGTTCATGTCCTGGTTCATGTCCTGGTTCATGTCTTGGTTCATGTCTTGGTTCATGTCATGGTTCATGTCCTGGTTCATTTCCTGGTTCATGTCTTGGTTCATGTCTTGGTTCATGTCCTGGTTCATGTCCTGGTTCATGTCTTGGCTCATGTCCTGGTTCATGTCCTGGTTCATATCTTGGCTCATGTCTTGGCTCATGTCCCGGTTCATGTCTGGGATTATGTCTTTCTTCCTGTCCTGGTTCATGTCTTGGTACATGTTCTGGTTCATGTCTTGGGTCATGTCTTGGTTCACATCCTGGTTAATGTCCTGGTTCATGTCTTGGTTCATATCCTGGTTCATGTCTTGGTTCATGTCCTGGTTCATGTCTTGGTTTATGTCTTGTTTCATGTCTTGGTTCATGTTCTGGTTCATGTCTTGGTTCATGTTTTGGTTCATGTTTTGTTCATGTCCTGGTTCAAGTTCTGGTTCATGTCTTGGTTCATGTCTTGGTTCATGTCCTGGTTAATGTCCTGGTTCATGTCTTGGTTCATGTCTTGGTTCATGTCCTGGTTAATGTCCTGGTTCATGTCTTCGTTCACGTCCTAGTTCATGTCTTGGCTCATGTCTTGGTTCATGTTTTCGTTCATGTCCTTGTTCATATTTTGGCTCATGTCCTGGTTCATGTCTGGGATCATGTCTTTTTTTCCTGTCCTGGTTCATGTCTTGGTTCATGTCTTGGTTCATGTCTTGGTTCATGTTTTGGTTCATGTCCTGGTTCATGTCCTGGTTCAAGTTCTGGTTCATGTTTTGGTTCATGTCTTGGTTCATGTCCTGGTTCATGTCTTGGTTCATGTCTTGGTTCATGTCCTGGTTAATGTCCTGGTTCATGTCTTCGTTCACGTCCTTGTTCATGTTTTGGCTCATGTCTTGGTTCATGTTTTCGTTCATGTTCTGGTTCATGTCCTGGTTTATGTCTTGGTTCATGTCCTGGTTCATGTCTTGGTTCAAGTTCTGGTTTATGTCTTGGGTCATGTCTTGGTTCATATCCTGGTTAATGTCCTGGTTCATATCTTGGTTCATATCCTGGTTCATGTCCTGGTTCAGGTCTGGGATCATGTCTTGGTTCATGTCTTGGTTCATGTCTTGGTTCATGTTCTGGTTCATGTCTTGGTTCATGTCTTGGTTTATGTTCTGGTTCATGTCCTGGTTCATTTCCTGGTTCATATCCTGGTTAATGTCTTGGTTCATTTCTTGGTTCATGTCTTGGTTCATGTTCTGGTTCATGTCTTGGTTCATGTTTTGGTCCTGTCTTGGATCATGTTCTGGTTCATGTCTTGGTTCATGTTCTGGTCAATGTCCTGGTTCATGTCCTGGTTCATGTCTTGGTTCATGTTCTTGTTCATGTCTTGGTTATGTCTTGGTTCATGCCTTGGTTCATATCCTGGTTCATGTCTTGGTTCATGTCTTGGTTCATGTTCTGGTTCATGTCCTGGTTCATATCCTGGTTCATGTCTTGGTTCATGTCTTGGTTCATGTTCAGGTTCATATCCTGGTTCATGTTCTGGTTCATGTCCTGGTTCATGTCTTGGTTCATGTCCTGGTTCATGTCTTGGTTCATATCCTGGTTCATGTCCTGGTTCATGTCTTGGTTCATGTCTTGGTTCATATCCTGGTTAATGTCCTGGTTCATGTCTTGGTTCATGTCTTGGTTCATATCCTGGTTCATGTCCTGGTTCATGTCTTGGTTCATATCCTGGTTCATGTCTTGGTTCGTATCTTAGTTCATATCCTGGTCAATGTCCTGGTTCATGTCTTGGTTCATGTCTTGGTTCATATCCTGGTTAATGTCCTGGTTCATGTCTTGGTTCATATCCTGGTTCATGTCTTGGCCCATGTCTTGGTTCATGTCTTGGTTCATGTCCTGGTTCATGTTTTGGCTCATGTCCTGGTTCATGTCTGGGATCATGTCTTTTTTCATGTCCTGGTTCATGTCTTGGTTCATGTTCTGGTTCATGTCCTGGGTCATGTCTTGGTTAATGTCTTGGCTCATGTCTTTTTTCAAGTCCTGGTTCATGTCTGGGATCATGTTCTGGTTCATGTCCTGGTTCATGTCTTGGTTCATGTTCTGGTTCATGTCCTGGTTCACGTCTTGGTGAATATCCTGGTTTATGTCCTGGTTCATGTCTTGGTTAATGTCCTGGTTCATATCCTGGTTAATGTCTTGGTTCATGTCTTGTTTCATGTTCTGGTTCATGTCTTGGTTCATATCCTGGTTAATGTCCTGCTTCATGTCTTGGTTCATGTCCTGGTTCAGGTCTGGGATCATGTCTTGGTTCATGTCCTGGTTCATGTCTTGGTTCCTGTCTTGGTTCATGTTCAGGTTCATGTCTTGGTTCATGTTCTGGTCCATGTCCTGGTTCATGTCTTGGTTCATGTTCTGGTTCATGTCTTGCTTCATGTCTTGTTTAATATCTTGGTCCATGTTCTGGTTCATGTCTTGGTTCATGTCTTGGTTCATATCCTGGTTCATGTCTTGGTTCATGTCTTGGTTCATGTCTTGGTTCATATCCTGGTTCATGTCTTGGTTCATGTCTTGGTTCATGTTCTGGTTCATGTCCTGGTTCATATCCTGGTTCATGTCTTGGTTCATGTTCAGGTTCATATCCTGGTTCATGTTCTCGTTCATGTTCTGGTTCATGTCCTGGTTCATGTCTGGGTTCATGTCCTGGTTCATGTCTTGGTTCATATCCTGGTTCATGTCCTGGTTCATGTCTTGGTTCATGTCTTGGTTCATATCCTGGTTAATGTCCTGGTTCATGTCTTGGTTCATGTCTTGGTTCATGTCTGGGATCATGTCTTGGTTCATGTCCTGGTTCATGTCTTGGTTCATGTTCTGGTTCATGTCCTGGTTCATGTCTTGGTTCATGTTCTGGTTCATGTCCTGGTTCATGTCTTGGTTCATATCCTGGTTAATGTCCTGGTTCATGTCTTGGTTAATGTCCTGGTTCATATCCTGGTTAATGTCTTGGTTCATGTCTTGGTTCATGTCTTGGTTCATGTCCTGGTTCATGTCTTAATTCATTTTCTGGTTCATGTCTTGCTTCATGTCTTGTTTAAAGTCTTGGTCCATGTTCTGGTTCATGTCTTGGTTCATGTCTTGGTTCATATCCTGGTTCATGTCTTGGTTCATGTCTTGGTTCATGTTCTGGTTCATGTCTTGGTTCATGTCTTGGTTCATGTTCTGGTTCATGTCCTGGTTCATGTCTTGGTTCATATCCTGGTTCATGTCTTGGTTCGTATCTTGGTTCATATCCTGGTCAATGTCCTGGTTCATGTCTTGGTTCATGTCTTGGTTCATGTCCTGGTTCATGTCTTGGTTCATTTCCTGGTTCATGTCCTGGTTCATGTCTTGGTTCATGTCTTGGTTCATATCCTGGTTAATGTCCTGGTTCATGTCTTGGTTCATGTCTTGGTTCATATCCTGGTTCATGTCCTGGTTCATGTCTTGGTTCATATCCTGGTTCATGTCTTGGTTCGTATCTTGGTTCATATCCTGGTCAATGTCCTGGTTCATGTCTTGGTTTATGTCTTGGTTCATATCCTGGTTAATGTCCTGGTTCATGTCTTGGTTCATGTCCTGGTTCTTGTCTTGGCCCATGTCTTGGTTCATGTCTTGGTTCATGTCCTGGTTCATGTTTTGCCTCATGTCCTGGTTCATGTCTGGGATCATGTCTTTTTTCATGTCCTGGTTCATGTCTTGGTTCATGTTCTGGTTCATGTCCTGGGTCATGTCTTGGTTAATGTCTTGGCTCATGTCTTTTTTCAAGTCCTGGTTCATGTCTGGGATCATGTTCTGGTTCATGTCCTGGTTCATGTCTTGGTTCATGTTCTGGTTCATGTCCTGGTTCACGTCTTGGTGAATATCCTGGTTTATGTCCTGGTTCATGTCTTGGTTAATGTCCTGGTTCATATCCTGGTTAATGTCTTGGTTCATGTCTTGGTTCATGTTCTGGTTCATGTCTTGGTTCATATCCTGGTTAATGTCCTGGTTCATGTCTTGGTTCATGTCCTGGTTCAGGTCTGGGATCATGTCTTGGTTCATGTCCTGGTTCATGTCTTGGTTCCTGTCTTGGTTCATGTTCAGTTTCATGTCTTGGTTCATGTTCTGGTCCATGTCCTGGTTCATGTCTTGGTTCATGTTCTGGTTCATGTCTTGCTTCATGTCTTGTTTAATGTCTTGGTCCATGTTCTGGTTCATGTCTTGGTTCATGTCTTGGTTCATATCCTGGTTCATGTATTGGTTCATGTCTTGGTTCATGTCTTGGTTCATATCCTGGTTCATGTCTTGGTTCATGTCTTGGTTCATGTTCTGGTTCATGTCCTGGTTCATATCCTGGTTCATGTCTTGGTTCATGTTCAGGTTCATATCCTGGTTCATGTTCTGGTTCATATCCTGGTTCATGTCTTGGTTCATGTCTTGGTTCATGTTCTGGTTCATGTCTTGGTTCATGTCTTGGTTCATGTCTTGGTTTATATCCTGGTTCATGTCTTGGTTCATGTCTTGGTTCATGTTCTGGTTCATGTCTTGGTTCATGTCTTGGTTCATGTCTTGGTTCATATCCTGGTTCATGTCTTGGTTCATGTCTTGGTTCATGTTCTGGTTCATGTCCTGGTTCATGTCCTGGTTCATGTCTTGGTTCATGTCTTGGTTCATGTTCAGGTTCATGTTCTTGTTCATGTTTTGTTCATGTCTTGGTTCATATCCTGGTTCATGTCCTGGTTCATGTCTTGGTTCATGTTCTGGTTCATGTTCATGTTCATGTCTTGGTTCATATCCTGGTTCATGTCCTGGTTCATGTCCTGGTTCATGTCTTGGTTCATGTCTTGGTTCATGTCATGGTTCATGTCCTGGTTCATGTCCTGGTTCATGTCTTGGTTCATGTCTTGGTTCATGTCCTGGTTCATGTCCTGGTTCATGTCTTGGCTCATGTCCTGGTTCATGTCCTGGTTCATATCTTGGCTCATGTCTTGGCTCATGTCCCGGTTCATGTCTGGGATTATGTCTTTCTTCCTGTCCTGGTTCATGTCTTGGTACATGTTCTGGTTCATGTCTTGGGTCATGTCTTGGTTCACATCCTGGTTAATGTCCTGGTTCATGTCTTGGTTCATATCCTGGTTCATGTCTTGGTTCATGTCCTGGTTCATGTCTTGGTTTATGTCTTGTTTCATGTCTTGGTTCATGTTCTGGTTCATGTCTTGGTTCATGTTTTGGTTCATGTTTTGTTCATGTCCTGGTTCAAGTTCTGGTTCATGTCTTGGTTCATGTCTTGGTTCATGTCCTGGTTAATGTCCTGGTTCATGTCTTGGTTCATGTCTTGGTTCATGTCCTGGTTAATGTCCTGGTTCATGTCTTCGTTCACGTCCTAGTTCATGTCTTGGCTCATGTCTTGGTTCATGTTTTCGTTCATGTCCTTGTTCATATTTTGGCTCATGTCCTGGTTCATGTCTGGGATCATGTCTTTTTTTCCTGTCCTGGTTCATGTCTTGGTTCATGTCTTGGTTCATGTCTTGGTTCATGTTTTGGTTCATGTCCTGGTTCATGTCCTGGTTCAAGTTCTGGTTCATGTTTTGGTTCATGTCTTGGTTCATGTCCTGGTTCATGTCTTGGTTCATGTCTTGGTTCATGTCCTGGTTAATGTCCTGGTTCATGTCTTCGTTCACGTCCTTGTTCATGTTTTGGCTCATGTCTTGGTTCATGTTTTCGTTCATGTTCTGGTTCATGTCCTGGTTTATGTCTTGGTTCATGTCCTGGTTCATGTCTTGGTTCAAGTTCTGGTTTATGTCTTGGGTCATGTCTTGGTTCATATCCTGGTTAATGTCCTGGTTCATATCTTGGTTCATATCCTGGTTCATGTCCTGGTTCAGGTCTGGGATCATGTCTTGGTTCATGTCTTGGTTCATGTCTTGGTTCATGTTCTGGTTCATGTCTTGGTTCATGTCTTGGTTTATGTTCTGGTTCATGTCCTGGTTCATTTCCTGGTTCATATCCTGGTTAATGTCTTGGTTCATTTCTTGGTTCATGTCTTGGTTCATGTTCTGGTTCATGTCTTGGTTCATGTTTTGGTCCTGTCTTGGATCATGTTCTGGTTCATGTCTTGGTTCATGTTCTGGTCAATGTCCTGGTTCATGTCCTGGTTCATGTCTTGGTTCATGTTCTTGTTCATGTCTTGGTTATGTCTTGGTTCATGCCTTGGTTCATATCCTGGTTCATGTCTTGGTTCATGTCTTGGTTCATGTCTTGGTTCATATCCTGGTTCATGTCTTGGTTCATGTCTTGGTTCATGTTCTGGTTCATGTCCTGGTTCATATCCTGGTTCATGTCTTGGTTCATGTCTTGGTTCATGTTCAGGTTCATATCCTGGTTCATGTTCTGGTTCATGTCCTGGTTCATGTCTTGGTTCATGTCCTGGTTCATGTCTTGGTTCATATCCTGGTTCATGTCCTGGTTCATGTCTTGGTTCATGTCTTGGTTCATATCCTGGTTAATGTCCTGGTTCATGTCTTGGTTCATGTCTTGGTTCATATCCTGGTTCATGTCCTGGTTCATGTCTTGGTTCATATCCTGGTTCATGTCTTGGTTCGTATCTTAGTTCATATCCTGGTCAATGTCCTGGTTCATGTCTTGGTTCATGTCTTGGTTCATATCCTGGTTAATGTCCTGGTTCATGTCTTGGTTCATATCCTGGTTCATGTCTTGGCCCATGTCTTGGTTCATGTCTTGGTTCATGTCCTGGTTCATGTTTTGGCTCATGTCCTGGTTCATGTCTGGGATCATGTCTTTTTTCATGTCCTGGTTCATGTCTTGGTTCATGTTCTGGTTCATGTCCTGGGTCATGTCTTGGTTAATGTCTTGGCTCATGTCTTTTTTCAAGTCCTGGTTCATGTCTGGGATCATGTTCTGGTTCATGTCCTGGTTCATGTCTTGGTTCATGTTCTGGTTCATGTCCTTGTTCACGTCTTGGTGAATATCCTGGTTTATGTCCTGGTTCATGTCTTGGTTAATGTCCTGGTTCATATCCTGGTTAATGTCTTGGTTCATGTCTTGTTTCATGTTCTGGTTCATGTCTTGGTTCATATCCTGGTTAATGTCCTGCTTCATGTCTTGGTTCATGTCCTGGTTCAGGTCTGGGATCATGTCTTGGTTCATGTCCTGGTTCATGTCTTGGTTCCTGTCTTGGTTCATGTTCAGGTTCATGTCTTGGTTCATGTTCTGGTCCATGTCCTGGTTCATGTCTTGGTTCATGTTCTGGTTCATGTCTTGCTTCATGTCTTGTTTAATATCTTGGTCCATGTTCTGGTTCATGTCTTGGTTCATGTCTTGGTTCATATCCTGGTTCATGTCTTGGTTCATGTCTTGGTTCATGTCTTGGTTCATATCCTGGTTCATGTCTTGGTTCATGTCTTGGTTCATGTTCTGGTTCATGTCCTGGTTCATATCCTGGTTCATGTCTTGGTTCATGTTCAGGTTCATATCCTGGTTCATGTTCTCGTTCATGTTCTGGTTCATGTCCTGGTTCATGTCTGGGTTCATGTCCTGGTTCATGTCTTGGTTCATATCCTGGTTCATGTCCTGGTTCATGTCTTGGTTCATGTCTTGGTTCATATCCTGGTTAATGTCCTGGTTCATGTCTTGGTTCATGTCTTGGTTCATGTCTGGGATCATGTCTTGGTTCATGTCCTGGTTCATGTCTTGGTTCATGTTCTGGTTCATGTCCTGGTTCATGTCTTGGTTCATGTTCTGGTTCATGTCCTGGTTCATGTCTTGGTTCATATCCTGGTTAATGTCCTGGTTCATGTCTTGGTTAATGTCCTGGTTCATATCCTGGTTAATGTCTTGGTTCATGTCTTGGTTCATGTCTTGGTTCATGTCCTGGTTCATGTCTTAATTCATTTTCTGGTTCATGTCTTGCTTCATGTCTTGTTTAAAGTCTTGGTCCATGTTCTGGTTCATGTCTTGGTTCATGTCTTGGTTCATATCCTGGTTCATGTCTTGGTTCATGTCTTGGTTCATGTTCTGGTTCATGTCTTGGTTCATGTCTTGGTTCATGTTCTGGTTCATGTCCTGGTTCATGTCTTGGTTCATATCCTGGTTCATGTCTTGGTTCGTATCTTGGTTCATATCCTGGTCAATGTCCTGGTTCATGTCTTGGTTCATGTCTTGGTTCATGTCCTGGTTCATGTCTTGGTTCATTTCCTGGTTCATGTCCTGGTTCATGTCTTGGTTCATGTCTTGGTTCATATCCTGGTTAATGTCCTGGTTCATGTCTTGGTTCATGTCTTGGTTCATATCCTGGTTCATGTCCTGGTTCATGTCTTGGTTCATATCCTGGTTCATGTCTTGGTTCGTATCTTGGTTCATATCCTGGTCAATGTCCTGGTTCATGTCTTGGTTTATGTCTTGGTTCATATCCTGGTTAATGTCCTGGTTCATGTCTTGGTTCATGTCCTGGTTCTTGTCTTGGCCCATGTCTTGGTTCATGTCTTGGTTCATGTCCTGGTTCATGTTTTGCCTCATGTCCTGGTTCATGTCTGGGATCATGTCTTTTTTCATGTCCTGGTTCATGTCTTGGTTCATGTTCTGGTTCATGTCCTGGGTCATGTCTTGGTTAATGTCTTGGCTCATGTCTTTTTTCAAGTCCTGGTTCATGTCTGGGATCATGTTCTGGTTCATGTCCTGGTTCATGTCTTGGTTCATGTTCTGGTTCATGTCCTGGTTCACGTCTTGGTGAATATCCTGGTTTATGTCCTGGTTCATGTCTTGGTTAATGTCCTGGTTCATATCCTGGTTAATGTCTTGGTTCATGTCTTGGTTCATGTTCTGGTTCATGTCTTGGTTCATATCCTGGTTAATGTCCTACTTCATGTCTTGGTTCATGTCCTGGTTCAGGTCTGGGATCATGTCTTGGTTCATATCCTGGTTCATGTCTTGGTTCATGTCTTGGTTTATGTCTTGGTTCATATCCTGGTTCATGTCTTGGTTCATGTCTTGGTTCATGTTCTGGTTCATGTCCTGGTTCATATCCTGGTTCATGTCTTGGTTCATGTTCAGGTTCATATCCTGGTTCATGTTCTGGTTCATGTCCTGGTTCATGTCTGGGTTCATGTCCTGGTTCATGTCTTGGTTCATATCCTGGTTCATGTCCTGGTTCATGTCTTGGTTCATGTCTTGGTTCATATCCTGGTTAATGTCCTGGTTCATGTCTTGGTTCATGTCTTGGTTCATGTCTGGGATCATGTCTTGGTTCATGTCCTGGTTCATGTCTTGGTTCATGTTCTGGTTCATGTCCTGGTTCATGTCTTGGTTCATGTTCTGGTTCATGTCCTGGTTCATGTCTTGGTTCATATCCTGGTTAATGTCCTGGTTCATGTCTTGGTTAATGTCCTGGTTCATATCCTGGTTAATGTCTTGGTTCATGTCTTGGTTCATGTCCTGGTTCATGTCTTAATTCATTTTCTGGTTCATGTCTTGCTTCATGTCTTGTTTAAAGTCTTGGTCCATGTTCTGGTTCATGTCTTGGTTCATGTCTTGGTTCATATCCTGGTTCATGTCTTGGTTCATGTCTTGGTTCATGTTCTGGTTCATGTCTTGGTTCATATCCTGGTTCATGTCTTGGTTCATGTCTTGGTTCATGTTCTGGTTCATGTCCTGGTTCATGTCCTGGTTCATGTCTTGGTTCATGTCTTGGTTCATGTTCAGGTTCATGTTCTAGTTCATTTTTTTTTTCATGTCTTGGTTCATATCCTGGTTCATGTCCTGGTTCATGTCTTGGTTCATGTTCTGGTTCATGTTCATGTTCATGTCTTGGTTCATATCCTGGTTCATGTCCCGGTTCATGTCCTGGTTCATGTCTTGGTTCATGTCTTGGTTCATGTCCTGGTTCATGTCCTGGTTCATGTCTTGGCTCATGTCCTGGTTCATGTCCTGGTTCATATCTTGGCTCATGTCTTGGCTCATGTCCCGGTTCATGTCTGGGATCATGTCTTTCTTCCTGTCCTGGTTCATGTCTTGGTACATGTTCTGGTTCATGTCTTGGGTCATGTCTTGGTTCACATCCTGGTTAATGTCCTGGTTCATGTCTTGGTTCATATCCTGGTTCATGTCCTGGTTCATGTCTTGGTTCATGTCCTGGTTCATGTCTTGGTTTATGTCTTGTTTCATGTCTTGGTTCATGTTCTGGTTCATGTCTTGGTTCATGTCTTGGTTCATGTTCTGGTTCATGTCCTGGTTCATGTCTTGGTTCATATCCTGGTTCATGTCTTGGTTCGTATCTTGGTTCATATCCTGGTCAATGTCCTGGTTCATGTCTTGGTTCATGTCTTGGTTCATGTCCTGGTTCATGTCTTGGTTCATGTCCTGGTTCATGTTTTGGCTCATGTCCTGGTTCATGTCTGGGATCATGTCTTTTTTCATGTCCTGGTTCATGTCTTGGTTCATGTTCTGGTTCATGTCCTGGGTCATGTCTTGGTTAATGTCTTGGCTCATGTCTTTTTTCAAGTCCTGGTTCATGTCTGGGATCATGTTCTGGTTCATGTCCTGGTTCATGTTTTGGTTCATGTTCTGGTTCATGTCCTGGTTCATGTCTTCGTGAATATCCTGGTTTATGTCCTGGTTCATGTCTTGGTTAATGTCCTGGTTCATATCCTGGTTAATGTCTTGGTTCATGTCTTGGTTCATGTCTTGGTTCATGTCCTGGTTCATGTCTTAATTCATTTTCTGGTTCATGTCTTGCTTCATGTCTTGTTTAAAGTCTTGGTCCATGTTCTGGTTCATGTCTTTGTTCATGTCTTGGTTCATATCCTGGTTCATGTCTTGGTTCATGTCTTGGTTCATGTTCTGGTTCATGTCTTGGTTCATATCCTGGTTCATGTCTTGGTTCATGTCTTGGTTCATGTTCTGGTTCATGTCCTGGTTCATGTCCTGGTTCATGTCTTGGTTCATGTCTTGGTTCATGTTCAGGTTCATGTTCTGGTTCATGTTCATGTTCATGTCTTGGTTCATATCCTGGTTCATGTCCTGGTTCATGTCCTGGTTCATGTCTTGGTTCATGTCTTGGTTCATGTCCTGGTTCATGTCCTGGTTCATGTCTTGGCTCATGTCCTGGTTCATGTCCTGGTTCATATCTTGGCTCATGTCTTGGCTCATGTCCCGGTTCATGTCTGGGATCATGTCTTTCTTCCTGTCCTGGTTCATGTCTTGGTACATGTTCTGGTTCATGTCTTGGGTCATGTCTTGGTTCACATCCTGGTTAATGTCCTGGTTCATGTCTTGGTTCATATCCTGGTTCATGTCCTGGTTCATGTCTTGGTTCATGTCCTGGTTCATGTCTTGGTTTATGTCTTGTTTCATGTCTTGGTTCATGTTCTGGTTCATGTCTTGGTTCATGTCTTGGTTCATGTTCTGGTTCATGTCCTGGTTCATGTCTTGGTTCATATCCTGGTTCATGTCTTGGTTCGTATCTTGGTTCATATCCTGGTCAATGTCCTGGTTCATGTCTTGGTTCATGTCTTGGTTCATGTCCTGGTTCATGTCTTGGTTCATATCCTGGTTCATGTCCTGGTTCATGTCTTGGTTCATGTCTTGGTTCATATCCTGGTTAATGTCCTGGTTCATGTCTTGGTTCATGTCCTGGTTCATGTTATGGCTCATGTCCTGGTTCATGTCTGGGATCATGTCTTTTTTCATGTCCTGGTTCATGTCTTGGTTCATGTTCTGGTTCATGTCCTGGGTCATGTCTTGGTTAATGTCTTGGCTCATGTCTTTTTTCAAGTCCTGGTTCATGTCTGGGATCATGTTCTGGTTCATGTCCTGGTTCATGTTTTGGTTCATGTTCTGGTTCATGTCCTGGTTCATGTCTTGGTGAATATCCTGGTTTATGTCCTGGTTCATGTCTTGGTTAATGTCCTGGTTCATATCCTGGTTAATGTCTTTGTTCATGTCTTGGTTCATGTCTTGGTTCATGTTCTGGTTCATGTCTTGGTTCATATCCTGGTTAATGTCCTGGTTCATGTCTTGGTTCATGTCCTGGTTCAGGTCTGGGATCATGTTTTGGTTCATGTCCTGGTTCATGTCTTGGTTCCTGTCTTGGTTCATGTTCAGGTTCATGTCTTGGTTCATGTTCTGGTCCATGTCCTGGTTCATGTCCTGGTTCATGTCTTGGTTCATGTTCTGGTTCATGTCTTGCTTCATGTCTTGTTTAATGTCTTGGTCCATGTTCTGGTTCATGTCTTGGTTCATATCTTGGTTCATATCCTGGTTCATGTCTTGGTTCATGTCTTGGTTCATGTCTTGGTTCATATCCTGGTTCATGTCTTGGTTCATGTCTTGGTTCATGTTCTGGTTCATGTCCTGGTTCATATCCTGGTTCATGTCTTGGTTCATGTTCAGGTTCATATCCTGGTTCATGTTCTGGTTCATGTCCTGGTTCATGTCTGGGTTCATGTCCTGGTTCATGTCTTGGTTCATGTTCTGGTTCATGTCCTGGTTCATGTCTTGGTTCATATCCTGGTTAATGTCCTGGTTCATGTCTCGGTTAATGTCCTGGTTCATATCCTGGTTAATGTCTTGGTTCATGTCTTGGTTCATGTCTTGGTTCATGTCCTGGTTCATGTCTTAATCCATTTTCTGGTTCATGTCTTGCTTCATGTCTTGTTTAAAGTCTTGGTCCATGTTCTGGTTCATGTCTTGGTTCATGTCTTGGTTCATATCCTGGTTCATGTCTTGGTTCATGTCTTGGTTCATGTTCTGGTTCATGTCTTGGTTCATATCCTGGTTCATGTCTTGGTTCATGTCTTGGTTCATGTTCTGGTTCATGTCCTGGTTCATGTCCTGGTTCATGTCTTGGTTCATGTCTTGGTTCATGTTCAGGTTCATGTTCTAGTTCATGTTTTGTTCATGTCTTGGTTCATATCCTGGTTCATGTCTTGGTTCATGTTCTGGTTCATGTTCATGTTCATGTCTTGGTTCATATCCTGGTTCATGTCCTGGTTCATGTCCTGGTTCATGTCTTGGTTCATGTCTTGGTTCATGTCCTGGTTCATGTCTTGGCTCATGTCCTGGTTCATGTCCTGGTTCATATCTTGGCTCATGTCTTGGCTCATGTCCCGGTTCATGTCTGGGATCATGTCTTTCTTCCTGTCCTGGTTCATGTCTTGGTACATGTTCTGGTTCATGTCTTGGGTCATGTCTTGGTTCACATCCTGGTTAATGTCCTGGTTCATGTCTTGGTTCATATCCTGGTTCATGTCCTGGTTCATGTCTTGGTTCATGTCCTGGTTCATGTCTTGGTTTATGTCTTGTTTCATGTCTTGGTTCATGTTCTGGTTCATGTCTTGGTTCATGTTCTGGTTCATGTCCTGGTTCATGTCCTGGTTCAAGTTCTGGTTCATGTCTTGGTTCATGTCTTGGTTCATGTCCTGGTTAATGTCCTGGTTCATGTCTTGGTTCATGTCTTGGTTCATGTCCTGGTTAATGTCCTGGTTCATGTCTTCGTTCACGTCCTAGTTCATGTCTTGGCTCATGTCTTGGTTCATGTTTTCGTTCATGTCCTGGTTCATGTCCTGGTTCATGTCTTGGCTCATGTCCTGGTTCATGTCTGGGATCATGTCTTTTTTTCCTGTCCTGGTTCATGTCTTGGTTCATGTCTTGGTTCATGTCTTGGTTCATGTTTTGGTTCATGTCCTGGTTCATGTCCTGGTTCAAGTTCTGGTTCATGTCTTGGTTCATGTCTTGGTTCATGTCCTGGTTCATGTCTTGGTTCATGTCTTGGTTCATGTCCTGGTTAATGTCCTGGTTCATGTCTTCGTTCACGTCCTAGTTCATGTCTTGGCTCATGTCTTGGTTCATGTTTTCGTTCATGTTCTGGTTCATGTCGTGGTTCATGTCTTGGTTCATGTCCTGGTTCATGTCTTGGTTCAAGTTCTGGTTTATGTCTTGGGTCATGTCTTGGTTCATATCCTGGTTAATGTCCTGGTTCATATCTTGGTTCATTTCCTGGTTCATGTCCTGGTTCATGACTTGGCTCATGTCTTGGCTCATGTCTTGGCTCATGTCTTGGTTCATGTCCTGGTTCATGTCCTGGTTCATGTCTTGGTTCAAGTTCTGGTTTATGTCTTGGGTCATTTCTTGGCTCATATCCTGGTTAGTGTCCTGGTTCATATCTTGGTTCATATCCTGGTTCATGTCCTGGTTCATGTCTTGGTTCATGTTCTGTTTCATGTTCTGGTTCATGTTTTGGTTCATATCCTGGTTAATGTTCTGGTTCATGTCTTGGTTCATGTCCTGGTTCATGTCTGGGATCATGTCTTGGTTCATGTCCTGGTTCATGTCTTGGTTCATGTTCTGGTTCATGTCTTGGTTCATGTCTTGGTTTATGTTCTGGTTCATGTCCTGGTTCATGTCCTGGTTCATATCCTGGTTAATGTCTTGGTTCATTTCTTGGTTCATGTCTTGGTTCATGTTCTGGTTCATGTCTTGGTTCATGTTTTGGTCCTGTCTTGGATCATGTTCTGGTTCATGTCTTGGTTCATGTTCTGGTCAATGTCCTGGTTCATGTCCTGGTTCATGTCTTGGTTCATGTTCTTGTTCATGTCTTGGTTATGTCTTGGTTCATGTCTTGGTCCATGTCCTGGTTCATGTCTTGGTTCATGTTCTGGTTCATGTCTTGCTTCATGTCTTGTTTAATGTCTTGGTCCATGTTCTGGTTCATGTCTTGGTTCATGTCTTGGTTCATATCCTGGTTCATGTCTTGGTTCATGTCTTGGTTCATGTTCTGGTTCATGTCCTGGTTCATATCCTGGTTCATGTCTTGGTTCATGTCTTGGTTCATGTTCAGGTTCATATCCTGGTTCATGTTCTGGTTCATGTCCTGGTTCATGTCTTGGTTCATGTCCTGGTTCATGTCCTGGTTCATGTCTTGGTTCATGTCTTGGTTCATATCCTGGTTAATGTCCTGGTTCATGTCTTGGTTCATGTCTTGGTTCATATCCTGGTTCATGTCCTGGTTCATGTCTTGGTTCATATCCTGGTTCATGTCTTGGTTCGTGTCTTGGTTCATATCCTGGTCAATGTCCTGGTTCATGTCTTGGTTCATGTCTTGGTTCATATCCTGGTTAATGTCCTGGTTCATGTCTTGGTTCATGTCCTGGTTCATGTCTTGGCCCATGTCTTGGTTCATGTCTTGGTTCATGTCTTGGTTCGTGTCTTGGTTCATATCCTGGTCAATGTCCTGGTTCATGTCTTGGTTCATGTCTTGGTTCATATCCTGGTTAATGTCCTGGTTCATGTCTTGGTTCAAGTTCTGGTTCATGTCTTGGGTCATGTCTTGGTTCATATCCTGTTTAATGTCCTGGTTCATGTCTTGGTTCATGTCCTGGTTCATGTCTTGGCTCATGTCTTGGTTGATGTCTTGGTTCATGTCCTGGTTCATGTCTTGGTTCATGTCTTGGTTCATGTCCTGGTTCATGTCTTGGTTCAAGTTCTGGTTCATGTCTTGGGTCATGTCTTGGTTCATATCCTGGTTAATGTCCTGGTTCATGTTTTGGTTCATGTCCTGGTTCATGTCTTGGCTCATGTCTTGGTTCATGTCTTGGTTCATGTCCTGGTTCATGTCCTGGTTCATGTCTTGGCTCATGTCTTTTTTCAAGTCCTGGTTCATGTCTGGGATCATGTTCTGGTTCATGTCCTGGTTCATGTCTTGGTTCATATCCTGGTTAATGTCCTGGTTCATGTCTTGGTTCATGTCCTGGTTCATGTCTGGGATCATGTCTTGGTTCATGTCCTGGTTCATGTCTTGGTTCATGTTCTGGTTCATGTCCTGGTTCATGTCTTGGTTCATGTTCTGGTCAATGTCCTGGTTCATGTCCTGGTTCATGTCTTGGTTCATGTTCTTGTTCATGTCTTGGTTATGTCTTGGTTCATGTCTTGGTCCATGTCCTGGTTCATGTCCTGGTTCATGTCTTGGTTCATGTTCTGGTTCATGTCTTGCTTCATGTCTTGTTTAATGTCTTGGTCCATGTTCTGGTTCATGTCTTGGTTCATGTCTTGGTTCATATCCTGGTTCATGTCTTGGTTCATGTCTTGGTTCATGTTCTGGTTCATGTCCTGGTTCATATCCTGGTTCATGTCTTGGTTCATGTCTTGGTTCATGTTCAGGTTCATATCCTGGTTCATGTTCTGGTTCATGTCCTGGTTCATGTCTTGGTTCATGTCCTGGTTCATGTCCTGGTTCATGTCTTGGTTCATGTCTTGGTTCATATCCTGGTTAATGTCCTGGTTCATGTCTTGGTTCATGTCTTGGTTCATATCCTGGTTCATGTCCTGGTTCATGTCTTGGTTCATATCCTGGTTCATGTCTTGGTTCGTGTCTTGGTTCATATCCTGGTCAATGTCCTGGTTCATGTCTTGGTTCATGTCTTGGTTCATATCCTGGTTAATGTCCTGGTTCATGTCTTGGTTCATGTCCTGGTTCATGTCTTGGCCCATGTCTTGGTTCATGTCTTGGTTCATGTCCTGGTTCATGTTTTGGCTCATGTCCTGGTTCATGTCTGGGATCATGTCTTTTTTCATGTCCTGGTTCATGTCTTGGTTCATGTTCTGGTTCATGTCCTGGGTCATGTCTTGGTTCATGTCTTGGTTCATGTCTTGGTTCATGTTCTGGTTCATGTCCTGGTTCATGTTCTGGTTCAAGTTGTGGTTCATGTCTTGGGTCATGTCTTAGTTCATATCCTGGTTTATGTCCTGGTTCATGTCTTGGTTCATATCCTGGTTAATGTCCTGGTTCATGTCCTGGTTCATGTCTTGGTTCATGTCCTGGTTCATGTCTTGGCTCATGTCTTGGTTGATGTCTTGGTTCATGTCCTGGTTCATGTCTTGGTTCATGTCTTGGTTCATGTCTTGGTTCATGTCCTGGTTCATGTCTTGGTTCAAGTTCTGGTTCATGTCTTGGGTCATGTCTTGGTTCATATCCTGTTTAATGTCCTGGTTCATGTCTTGGTTCATGTCCTGGTTCATGTCTTGGCTCATGTCTTGGTTGATGTCTTGGTTCATGTCCTGGTTCATGTCTTGGTTCATGTCTTGGTTCATGTCCTGGTTCATGTCTTGGTTCAAGTTCTGGTTCATGTCTTGGGTCATGTCTTGGTTCATATCCTGGTTAATGTCCTGGTTCATGTTTTGGTTCATGTCCTGGTTCATGTCTTGGCTCATGTCTTGGTTCATGTCTTGGTTCATGTCCTGGTTCATGTCCTGGTTCATGTCTTGGCTCATGTCTTTTTTCAAGTCCTGGTTCATGTCTGGGATCATGTTCTGGTTCATGTCCTGGTTCATGTCTTGGTTCATATCCTGGTTAATGTCCTGGTTCATGTCTTGGTTCATGTCCTGGTTCATGTCTGGGATCATGTCTTGGTTCATGTCCTGGTTCATGTCTTGGTTCATGTTCTGGTTCATGTCCTGGTTCATGTCTTGGTTCATGTTCTGGTTCATGTCCTGGTTCATGTCTTGGTTCATATCCTGGTTAATGTCCTGGTTCATGTCTTGGTTCATGTCCTGGTTCATGTCTCGGTTCAAGTTCTGGTTCATGTCTTGGGTCATGTCTTGGTTCATATCCTGTTTAATGTCCTGGTTCATGTCTTGTTTCATATCCTGGTTAATGTCCTGGTTCATGTTTTGGTTCATGTCCTGGTTCATGTCTTGGCTCATGTCTTGGTTCATGTCTTGGTTCATGTCCTGGTTCATGTCCTGGTTCATGTCTTGGCTCATGTCTTTTTTCAAGTCCTGGTTCATGTCTGGGATCATGTTCTGGTTCATGTCCTGGTTCGTGTCTTGGTTCATATCCTGGTTAATGTCCTGGTTCATGTCTTGGTTCATGTCCTGGTTCATGTCTGGGATCATGTCTTGGTTCATGTCCTGGTTCATGTCTTGGTTCATGTTCTGGTTCATGTCCTGGTTCATGTCTTGGTTCATGTTCTGGTTCATGTCCTGGTTCATGTCTTGGTTCATGTTCTGGTTCATGTCCTGGTTCATGTCTTGGTTCATATCCTGGTTAATGTCCTGGTTCATGTCTTGGTTAATGTCTTGGCTCATGTCTTTTTTCAAGTCCTGGTTCATGTCTGGGATCATGTTCTGGTTCATGTCCTGGTTCATGTCTTGGTTCATGTCCTGGTTCATGTCTTGGCTCATGTCTTGGTTCATGTCTTGGTTCATGTCCTGGTTCATGTCCTGGTTCATGTCTTGGCTCATGTCTTTTTTCAAGTCCTGGTTCATGTCTGGGATCATGTTCTGGTTCATGTCCTGGTTCATGTCTTGGTTCATATCCTGGTTAATGTCCTGGTTCATGTCTTGGTTCATGTCCTGGTTCATGTCTGGGATCATGTCTTGGTTCATGTCCTGGTTCATGTCTTGGTTCATGTTCTGGTTCATGTCCTGGTTCATGTCTTGGTTCATGTTCTGGTTCATGTCCTGGTTCATGTCTTGGTTCATATCCTGGTTAATGTCCTGGTTTATGTCTTGGTTAATGTCTTGGCTCATGTCTTTTTTCAAGTCCTGGTTCATGTCTGGGATCATGTTCTGGTTCATGTCCTGGTTCATGTCTTGGTTCATATCCTGGTTAATGTCCTGGTTCATGTCTTGGTTCATGTCCTGGTTCATGTCTGGGATCATGTCTTGGTTCATGTCCTGGTTCATGTCTTGGTTCATGTTCTGGTTTATGTCCTGGTTCATGTCTTGGTTCATGTTCTGGTTCATGTCCTGGTTCATGTCTTGGTGAATATCCTGGTTTATGTCCTGGTTCATGTCTTGTTTAATGTCCTGGTTCATATCCTGGTTAATGTCTTGGTTCATGTCTTGGTTCATGTCTTGGTTCATGTTCTGGTCCATGTCCTGGTTCATGTCCTGGTTCATGTCTTGGTTCATGTTCTTGTTCATGTCTTGCTTCATGTCTTGTTTAATGTCTTGGTCCATGTTCTGGTTCATGTCTTGGTTCATGTCTTGGTTCATATCCTGGTTCATGTCTTGGTTCATGTCTTGGTTCATGTCTTGGTTCATATCCTGGTTCATGTCTTGGTTCTTGTCTTGGTTCATGTTCTGGTTCATGTCCTGGTTCATATCCTGGTTCATGTCTTGGTTCATGTTCAGGTTCATATCCTGGTTCATGTTCTGATTCATGTCCTGGTTCATGTCTTGGTTCATGTCCTGGTTCATGTCTTGGTTCATATCCTGGTTCATGTCCTGGTTCATGTCTTGGTTCATGTCTTGGTTCATATCCTGGTTAATGTCCTGGTTCATATCCTGGTTCATGTCCTGGTTCATGTCTTGGTTCATGTCTTGGTTCATGTCCTGGTTCATGTCTTGGTTCATGTTCTGGTTCATGTCCTGGTTCATGTCTTGGTTCATGTTCTGGTTCATGTCCTGGTTCATGTCTTGGTTCATATCCTGGTTAATGTCCTGGTTCATGTCTTGGTTAATGTCCTGGTTCATGTCTTGGTTCATGTTCTGGTTCATGTCCTGGTTCATGTCTTGGTTCATGTTCTGGTTCATGTCCTGGTTCATGTCTTGGTTCATATCCTGGTTAATGTCCTGGTTCATGTCCTGGTTAATGTTCTGGTTCATATCCTGGTTAATGTCTTGGTTCATGTCTTGGTTCATGTCTTGGTTCATGTTCTGGTTCATGTCTTGGTTCATATCCTGGTTAATGTCTTGGTTCATGTCTTGGTTCATGTCCTGGTTCATGTCTTGGATCATGTCTTGGTTCATGTCCTGGTTCATGTCTTGGTTCCTGTCTTGCTTCATGTTCAGGTTCATGTCTTGGTTCATGTTCTGGTCCATGTCCTGGTCTATGTCCTGGTTCATGTCTTAGTTCATGTTCTGGTTCATGTCTTGCTTCATGTCTTGTTTAATGTCTTGGTCCATATTCTGGTTCATGTCTTGGTTCATGTCTTGGTTCATATCCTGGTTCATGTCTTGGTTCATGTCTTGGTTCATGTTCTGGTTCATGTCTTGGTTCATGTCTTGGTTCATGTCTTGGTTCATATCCTGGTTCATGTCTTGGTTCATGTTCTGGTTCATGTCTTGGTTCATGTCCTGGTTCATGTCTTGGTTCATGTCTTGGTTCATGTTCAGGTTCATATCCTGGTTCATGTTCTGGTTCATGTCCTGGTTCATGTCTTGGTTCATGTTCTGGTACATGTCTTGGTTCATATCCTGGTTCATGTCCTGGTTCATGTCTTGGTTCATGTCTGGTTCATATCCTGGTTCATGTCCTGGTTCAGGTCTTGGTTCATGTTCTTGTTCATGTCTTGTTCATGTCTTGGTTCATATCCTGGTTCATGTCCTGGTTCATGTCTTGGTTCATGTTCTGGTTCATGTTCATGTTCATGTCTTGGTTCATATCCTGGTTCATGTCCTTGTTCATGTCCTGGTTCATGTCTTGGTTCATGTCTTGGTTCATGTCCTGGTTCATGTCCTGATTCATGTCTTGGCTCATGTTCTGGTTCATGTCCTGGCTCATATCTTGGCTCATGTCTTGGCTCTTGTCCTGGTTCATGTCTGGGATCATGTCTGTCTTCCTGTCCTGGTTCATGTCTTGGTACATGTTCTGGTTCATGTCTTGGGTCATGTCTTGGTTCACATCCTGGTTAATGTCCTGGTTCATGTCTTGGTTCATATCCTGGTTCATGTCCTGGTTCATGTCTTGGTTCATGTCCTGGTTCATGTCTTGGTTCATGTCCTGGTTCATGCCTTGGTTTATGTCTTGTTTCATGTCTTGGTACATGTTCTGGTTCATGTCCTGGTTCATGTCCTGGTTCATGTCTTGGCTCATGTCCTGGTTCATGTCTGGGATCATGTCTTTTTTCCTTTCCTGGTTCATGTCTTAGTTCATGTTCTGGTTCATGTCCTGGTTCATGTCTTGGTTCATGTCCTGGTTCATGTCTTGGTTCAAGTTCTGGTTTATGTCTTGGGTCATGTCTTGGTTCATATCCTGGTTAATGTCCTGGTTCATATCTTGGTTCATATCCTGGTTCATGTCCTGGTTCATGTCTTGGCTCATCTCTTGGCTCATGTCTTGGCTCATGTCTTGGTTCATGTCCTTGTTCATGTCCTGGTTCATGTCTTGGTTCAAGTTCTGGTTTATGTCTTGGGTCATGTCTTGGTTCATATCCTGGTTAGTGTCCTGGTTCATATCTTGGTTCATATCCTGGTTCATGTCCTGGTTCATGTCTTGGTTCATGTTCTGGTTCATGTCTTGGTTCATATCCTGGTTAATGTTCTGGTTCATGTCTTGGTTCATGTCTTGGTTCATGTTCTGGTTCATGTCTTTGTTCATGTCTTGGTTCATGTCTTGGTTTATGTTCTGGTTCATGTCCTGGTTCATATCCTGGTTAATGTCTTGGTTCATGTCTTGGTTCATGACTTGGTTCATGTTCTGGTTCATGTCTTGGTTCATGCTTTGATCCTGTCTTGGATCATGTTCTGGTTCATGTCTTGGTTCATGTTCTGGTCAATGTCCTGGTTCATGTCCTGGTTCATGTCTTGGTTCATGTTCTTGTTCATGTCTTGGTTAATGTCTTGGTTCATGTCTTGGTCCATGTTCTGGTTCATGTCTTTGTTCATGTCTTGGTTCATATCCTGGCTCATGTCCACGTTCATGTCTTGGTTCATATCCTGGTTCATGTCTTGGTTCATGTCTTGGTTCATGCCTTGGTCCATGTTCTGGTTCATGTCTTGGTTCATGTCTTGGTTCATATCCTGGTTCATGTCCTGGTTCATGTCTTGGTTCATGTCTTGGTTCATGTCCTGGTTCATGTCCTGGTTCATGTCTTGGTTCATGTTCTGGTTCATGTCTTGGTTCATGTCCTGGTTCATGTCTTGGTTCATGTTCTGGTTCATGTCCTGGTTCATGTCTTGGTTCATATCCTGGTTAATGTCCTGGTTCATGTCTTGGTTAATGTCTTGGCTCATGTCTTTTTTCAAGTCCTGGTTCATGTCTGGGATCATGTTCTGGTTCATGTCCTGGTTCATGTCTTGGTTCATGTCCTGGTTCATGTCTTGGCTCATGTCTTGGCTCATGTCTTGGTTCATGTCTTGGTTCATGTCCTGGTTCATGTCCTGGTTCATGTCTTGGCTCATGTCTTTTTTCAAGTCCTGGTTCATGTCTGGGATCATGTTCTGGTTCATGTCCTGGTTCATGTCTTGGTTCATATCCTGGTTAATGTCCTGGTTCATGTCTTGGTTCATGTCCTGGTTCATGTCTGGGATCATGTCTTGGTTCATGTCCTGGTTCATGTCTTGGTTCATGTTCTGGTTCATGTCCTGGTTCATGTCTTGGTTCATGTTCTGGTTCATGTCCTGGTTCATGTCTTGGTTCATGTCCTGGTTAATGTCCTGGTTCATGTCTTGGTTAATGTCTTGGCTCATGTCTTTTTTCAAGTCCTGGTTCATGTCTGAGATCATGTTCTGGTTCATGTCCTGGTTCATGTCTTGGTTCATATCCTGGTTAATGTCCTGGTTCATGTCTTGGTTCATGTCCTGGTTCATGTCTGGGATCATGTCTTGGTTCATGTCCTGGTTCATGTCTTGGTTCATGTTCTGGTTTATGTCCTGGTTCATGTCTTGGTTCATGTTCTGGTTCATGTCCTGGTTCATGTCTTGGTGAATATCCTGGTTTATGTCCTGGTTCATGTCTTGGTTAATGTCCTGGTTCATATCCTGGTTAATGTCTTGGTTCATGTCTTGGTTCATGTCTTGGTTCATGTTCTGGTCCATGTCCTTGTTCATGTCCTGGTTCATGTCTGGGATCATGTCTTGGTTCATGTCCTGGTTCATGTCTTGGTTCATGTTCTGGTTTATGTCCTGGTTCATGTCTTGGTTCATGTTCTGGTTCATGTCCTGGTTCATGTCTTGGTGAATATCCTGGTTTATGTCCTGGTTCATGTCTTGGTTAATGTCCTGGTTCATATCCTGGTTAATGTCTTGGTTCATGTCTTGGTTCATGTCTTGGTTCATGTTCTGGTCCATGTCCTGGTTCATGTCCTGGTTCATGTCTTGGTTCATGTTCTGGTTCATGTCATGCTTCATGTCTTGTTTAATGTCTTGGTCCATGTTCTGGTTCATGTCTTGGTTCATGTCTTGGTTCATATCCTGGTTCATGTCTTGGTTCATGTCTTGGTTCATGTCTTGGTTCATATCCTGGTTCATGTCTTGGTTCATGTCTTGGTTCATGTTCTGGTTCATGTCCTGGTTCATATCCTGGTTCATGTCTTGGTTCATGTTCAGGTTCATATCCTGGTTCATGTTCTGATTCATGTCCTGGTTCATGTCTTGGTTCATGTCCTGGTTCATGTCTTGGTTCATATCCTGGTTCATGTCCTGGTTCATGTCTTGGTTCATGTCTTGGTTCATATCCTGGTTAATGTCCTGGTTCATATCCTGGTTCATGTCCTGGTTCCTGTCTTGGTTCATGTCTTGGTTCATGTCCTGGTTCATGTCTTGGTTCCTGTCTTGCTTCATGTTCAGGTTCATGTCTTGGTTCATGTTCTGGTCCATGTCCTGGTCTATGTCCTGGTTCATGTCTTAGTTCATGTTCTGGTTCATGTCTTGCTTCATGTCTTGTTTAATGTCTTGGTCCATATTCTGGTTCATGTCTTGGTTCATGTCTTGGTTCATATCCTGGTTCATGTCTTGGTTCATGTCTTGGTTCATGTTCTGGTTCATGTCTTGGTTCATGTCTTGGTTCATGTCTTGGTTCATATCCTGGTTCATGTCTTGGTTCATGTTCTGGTTCATGTCTTGGTTCATGTCCTGGTTCATGTCTTGGTTCATGTCTTGGTTCATGTTCAGGTTCATATCCTGGTTCATGTTCTGGTTCATGTCCTGGTTCATGTCTTGGTTCATGTTCTGGTACATGTCTTGGTTCATATCCTGGTTCATGTCCTGGTTCATGTCTTGGTTCATGTCTGGTTCATATCCTGGTTCATGTCCTGGTTCAGGTCTTGGTTCATGTTCTTGTTCATGTCTTGTTCATGTCTTGGTTCATATCCTGGTTCATGTCCTGGTTCATGTCTTGGTTCATGTTCTGGTTCATGTTCATGTTCATGTCTTGGTTCATATCCTGGTTCATGTCCTTGTTCATGTCCTGGTTCATGTCTTGGTTCATGTCTTGGTTCATGTCCTGGTTCATGTCCTGATTCATGTCTTGGCTCATGTTCTGGTTCATGTCCTGGCTCATATCTTGGCTCATGTCTTGGCTCTTGTCCTGGTTCATGTCTGGGATCATGTCTGTCTTCCTGTCCTGGTTCATGTCTTGGTACATGTTCTGGTTCATGTCTTGGGTCATGTCTTGGTTCACATCCTGGTTAATGTCCTGGTTCATGTCTTGGTTCATATCCTGGTTCATGTCCTGGTTCATGTCTTGGTTCATGTCCTGGTTCATGTCTTGGTTCATGTCCTGGTTCATGCCTTGGTTTATGTCTTGTTTCATGTCTTGGTACATGTTCTGGTTCATGTCCTGGTTCATGTCCTGGTTCATGTCTTGGCTCATGTCCTGGTTCATGTCTGGGATCATGTCTTTTTTCCTTTCCTGGTTCATGTCTTAGTTCATGTTCTGGTTCATGTCCTGGTTCATGTCTTGGTTCATGTCCTGGTTCATGTCTTGGTTCAAGTTCTGGTTTATGTCTTGGGTCATGTCTTGGTTCATATCCTGGTTAATGTCCTGGTTCATATCTTGGTTCATATCCTGGTTCATGTCCTGGTTCATGTCTTGGCTCATCTCTTGGCTCATGTCTTGGCTCATGTCTTGGTTCATGTCCTTGTTCATGTCCTGGTTCATGTCTTGGTTCAAGTTCTGGTTTATGTCTTGGGTCATGTCTTGGTTCATATCCTGGTTAGTGTCCTGGTTCATATCTTGGTTCATATCCTGGTTCATGTCCTGGTTCATGTCTTGGTTCATGTTCTGGTTCATGTCTTGGTTCATATCCTGGTTAATGTTCTGGTTCATGTCTTGGTTCATGTCTTGGTTCATGTTCTGGTTCATGTCTTTGTTCATGTCTTGGTTCATGTCTTGGTTTATGTTCTGGTTCATGTCCTGGTTCATGTCCTGGTTCATATCCTGGTTAATGTCTTGGTTCATGTCTTGGTTCATGACTTGGTTCATGTTCTGGTTCATGTCTTGGTTCATGCTTTGGTCCTGTCTTGGATCATGTTCTGGTTCATGTCTTGGTTCATGTTCTGGTCAATGTCCTGGTTCATGTCCTGGTTCATGTCTTGGTTCATGTTCTTGTTCATGTCTTGGTTAATTTCTTGGTTCATGTCTTGGTCCATGTTCTGGTTCATGTCTTTGTTCATGTCTTGGTTCATATCCTGGCTCATGTCCACGTTCATGTCTTGGTTCATATCCTGGTTCATGTCTTGGTTCATGTCTTGGTTCATGCCTTGGTCCATGTTCTGGTTCATGTCTTGGTTCATGTCTTGGTTCATATCCTGGTTCATGTCCTGGTTCATGTCTTGGTTCATGTCTTGGTTCATGTCCTGGTTCATGTCCTGGTTCACGTCTTGGTTCATGTTCTGGTTCATGTCTTGGTTCATGTCCTGGTTCATGTCTTGGTTCATGTTCTGGTTCATGTCCTGGTTCATGTCTTGGTTCATATCCTGGTTAATGTCCTGGTTCATGTCTTGGTTAATGTCTTGGCTCATGTCTTTTTTCAAGTCCTGGTTCATGTCTGGGATCATGTTCTGGTTCATGTCCTGGTTCATGTCTTGGTTCATGTCCTGGTTCATGTCTTGGCTCATGTCTTGGCTCATGTCTTGGTTCATGTCTTGGTTCATGTCCTGGTTCATGTCCTGGTTCATGTCTTGGCTCATGTCTTTTTTCAAGTCCTGGTTCATGTCTGGGATCATGTTCTGGTTCATGTCCTGGTTCATGTCTTGGTTCATATCCTGGTTAATGTCCTGGTTCATGTCTTGGTTCATGTCCTGGTTCATGTCTGGGATCATGTCTTGGTTCATGTCCTGGTTCATGTCTTGGTTCATGTTCTGGTTCATGTCCTGGTTCATGTCTTGGTTCATGTTCTGGTTCATGTCCTGGTTCATGTCTTGGTTCATGTCCTGGTTAATGTCCTGGTTCATGTCTTGGTTAATGTCTTGGCTCATGTCTTTTTTCAAGTCCTGGTTCATGTCTGAGATCATGTTCTGGTTCATGTCCTGGTTCATGTCTTGGTTCATATCCTGGTTAATGTCCTGGTTCATGTCTTGGTTCATGTCCTGGTTCATGTCTGGGATCATGTCTTGGTTCATGTCCTGGTTCATGTCTTGGTTCATGTTCTGGTTTATGTCCTGGTTCATGTCTTGGTTCATGTTCTGGTTCATGTCCTGGTTCATGTCTTGGTGAATATCCTGGTTTATGTCCTGGTTCATGTCTTGGTTAATGTCCTGGTTCATATCCTGGTTAATGTCTTGGTTCATGTCTTGGTTCATGTCTTGGTTCATGTTCTGGTCCATGTCCTGGTTCATGTCCTGGTTCATGTCTTGGTTCATGTTCTGGTTCATGTCATGCTTCATGTCTTGTTTAATGTCTTGGTCCATGTTCTGGTTCATGTCTTGGTTCATGTCTTGGTTCATATCCTGGTTCATGTCTTGGTTCATGTCTTGGTTCATGTCTTGGTTCATATCCTGGTTCATGTCTTGGTTCATGTCTTGGTTCATGTCTTGGTTCATGTTCTGGTTCATGTCCTGGTTCATATCCTGGTTCATGTCTTGGTTCATGTTCAGGTTCATATCCTGGTTCATGTTCTGATTCATGTCCTGGTTCATGTCTTGGTTCATGTCCTGGTTCATGTCTTGGTTCATATCCTGGTTCATGTCCTGGTTCATGTCTTGGTTCATGTCTTGGTTCATATCCTGGTTAATGTCCTGGTTCATATCCTGGTTCATGTCCTGGTTCCTGTCTTGGTTCATGTCTTGGTTCATGTCTTGGTTCATGTCTTGGTTCATGTTCTGGTTCATGTCTTGGTTCATATCCTGGTTAATGTCTTGGTTCATGTCTTGGTTCATGTCCTGGTTCATGTCTTGGATCATGTCTTGGTTCATGTCCTGGTTCATGTCTTGGTTCCTGTCTTGCTTCATGTTCAGGTTCATGTCTTGGTTCATGTTCTGGTCCATGTCCTGGTCTATGTCCTGGTTCATGTCTTAGTTCATGTTCTGGTTCATGTCTTGCTTCATGTCTTGTTTAATGTCTTGGTCCATATTCTGGTTCATGTCTTGGTTCATGTCTTGGTTCATATCCTGGTTCATGTCTTGGTTCATGTCTTGGTTCATGTTCTGGTTCATGTCTTGGTTCATGTCTTGGTTCATGTCTTGGTTCATATCCTGGTTCATGTCTTGGTTCATGTTCTGGTTCATGTCTTGGTTCATGTCCTGGTTCATGTCTTGGTTCATGTCTTGGTTCATTTTCAGGTTCATATCCTGGTTCATGTTCTGGTTCATGTCCTGGTTCATGTCTTGGTTCATGTTCTGGTACATGTCTTGGTTCATATCCTGGTTCATGTCCTGGTTCATGTCTTGGTTCATGTCTGGTTCATATCCTGGTTCATGTCCTGGTTCAGGTCTTGGTTCATGTTCTTGTTCATGTCTTGTTCATGTCTTGGTTCATATCCTGGTTCATGTCCTGGTTCATGTCTTGGTTCATGTTCTGGTTCATGTTCATGTTCATGTCTTGGTTCATATCCTGGTTCATGTCCTTGTTCATGTCCTGGTTCATGTCTTGGTTCATGTCCTGGTTCATGTCCTGATTCATGTCTTGGCTCATGTTCTGGTTCATGTCCTGGCTCATATCTTGGCTCATGTCTTGGCTCATGTCCTGGTTCATGTCTGGGATCATGTCTGTCTTCCTGTCCTGGTTCATGTCTTGGTACATGTTCTGGTTCATGTCTTGGGTCATGTCTTGGTTCACATCCTGGTTAATGTCCTGGTTCATGTCTTGGTTCATATCCTGGTTCATGTCCTGGTTCATGTCTTGGTTCATGTCTTGGTCCATGTCCTGGTTCATGCCTTGGTTTATGTCTTGGTTCATGTTCAGGTTCATGTCTTGGTTCATGTCCTGGTTCATGTCTTGGCTCATGTCCTGGTTCATGTCTGGGATCATGTCTTTTTTCCTTTCCTGGTTCATGTCTTAGTTCATGTTCTGGTTCATGTCCTGGTTCATGTCTTGGTTCATGTCCTGGTTCATGTCTTGGTTCAAGTTCTGGTTTATGTATTGGGTCATGTCTTGGTTCATATCCTGGTTAATGTCCTGGTTCATATCTTGGTTCATATCCTGGTTCATGTCCTGGTTCAAGTTCTGGTTCATGTCATGGTTCATGTCTTGGTTCATATCCTGGTAAATGTCCTGGTTCATGTCTTGGTTCATGTCTTGGTTCATATCCTGGTTAATGTCCTGGTTCATGTCTTTGTTCATGTCTTGTTTCATGTCTTGGCTCATGTCTTGGTTCATGTCTTGGTTCATGTCCTGGTTCATGTCCTGGTTCATGTCTTGGCTCATGTCCTGGTTCATGTCCTGGTTCATGTCTTGGCTCATGTCTTGGTTCATGTTCAGGTTCATGTCTTGGTTCTTGTTCTGGTCCATGTCCTGGTTCATGTCCTGGTTCATGTCTTGGTTCATGTTCTGGTTCATGTCCTGGTTCATGTCCTGGTTCATGTCTTGGTTCATGTCTTGGTTCATGTTCAGGTTCATATCCTGGTTCATGTTCTGGTTCATGTCCTGGTTCATGTCTTGGTTCATGTCCTGGTTCATGTCCTGGTTCATGTCTTGGTTCATGTCTTGGTTCATATCCTGGTACATGTCCTGGTTCATGTCTTGGTTCATGTTCTAGTTCATGTCTTGTTCATGTCTTGGTTCATATCCTGGTTCATGTCTTGGTTCATGTCTTGGTTCATGTTCTGGTTCATGTACATGTTCATGTCTTGGTTCATATCCTGGTTCATGTCCTGGTTCATGTCTTGGTTCATGTCTTGGTTCATGTCCTGGTTCATGTCCTGGTTCATGTCCTGGTTCATGTCTTGGCTCATGTCCTGGTTCATGTCCTGGTTCATGTCTTGGTTCATGTTCTGGTTCATGTCTTGGTTCATATCCTGGTTAATGTTCTGGTTCATGTCTTGGTTCATGTCTTGGTTCATGTTCTGGTTCATGTCTTTGTTCATGTCTTGGTTCATGTCTTGGTTTATGTTCTGGTTCATGTCCTGGTTCATGTCCTGGTTCATATCCTGGTTAATGTCTTGGTTCATGTCTTGGTTCATGACTTGGTTCATGTTCTGGTTCATGTCTTGGTTCATGCTTTGGTCCTGTCTTGGATCATGTTCTGGTTCATGTCTTGGTTCATGTTCTGGTCAATGTCCTGGTTCATGTCCTGGTTCATGTCTTGGTTCATGTTCTTGTTCATGTCTTGGTTAATGTCTTGGTTCATGTCTTGGTCCATGTTCTGGTTCATGTCTTTGGTCATGTCCTGGTTCATATCCTGGCTCATGTCCACGTTCATGTCTTGGTTCATATCCTGGTTCATGTCTTGGTTCATGTCTTGGTTCATGCCTTGGTCCATGTTCTGGTTCATGTCTTGGTTCATGTCTTGGTTCATATCCTGGTTCATGTCCTGGTTCATGTCTTGGTTCATGTCTTGGTTCATGTCCTGGTTCATGTCCTGGTTCATGTCTTGGTTCATGTTCTGGTTCATGTCTTGGTTCATGTCCTGGTTCATGTCTTGGTTCATGTTCTGGTTCATGTCCTGGTTCATGTCTTGGTTCATATCCTGGTTAATGTCCTGGTTCATGTCTTGGTTAATGTCTTGGCTCATGTCTTTTTTCAAGTCCTGGTTCATGTCTGGGATCATGTTCTGGTTCATGTCCTGGTTCATGTCTTGGTTCATGTCCTGGTTCATGTCTTGGCTCATGTCTTGGCTCATGTCTTGGTTCATGTCTTGGTTCATGTCCTGGTTCATGTCCTGGTTCATGTCTTGGCTCATGTCTTTTTTCAAGTCCTGGTTCATGTCTGGGATCATGTTCTGGTTCATGTCCTGGTTCATGTCTTGGTTCATATCCTGGTTCATGTCCTGGTTCATGTCTTGGTTCATGTCCTGGTTCATGTCTGGGATCATGTCTTGGTTCATGTCCTGGTTCATGTCTTGGTTCATGTTCTGGTTCATGTCCTGGTTCATGTCTTGGTTCATGTTCTGGTTCATGTCCTGGTTCATGTCTTGGTTCATGTCCTGGTTAATGTCCTGGTTCATGTCTTGGTTAATGTCTTGGCTCATGTCTTTTTTCAAGTCCTGGTTCATGTCTGAGATCATGTTCTGGTTCATGTCCTGGTTCATGTCTTGGTTCATATCCTGGTTAATGTCCTGGTTCATGTCTTGGTTCATGTCCTGGTTCATGTCTGGGATCATGTCTTGGTTCATGTCCTGGTTCATGTCTTGGTTCATGTTCTGGTTTATGTCCTGGTTCATGTCTTGGTTCATGTTCTGGTTCATGTCCTGGTTCATGTCTTGGTGAATATCCTGGTTTATGTCCTGGTTCATGTCTTGGTTAATGTCCTGGTTCATATCCTGGTTAATGTCTTGGTTCATGTCTTGGTTCATGTCTTGGTTCATGTTCTGGTCCATGTCCTGGTTCATGTCCTGGTTCATGTCTTGGTTCATGTTCTGGTTCATGTCATGCTTCATGTCTTGTTTAATGTCTTGGTCCATGTTCTGGTTCATGTCTTGGTTCATGTCTTGGTTCATATCCTGGTTCATGTCTTGGTTCATGTCTTGGTTCATGTCTTGGTTCATATCCTGGTTCATGTCTTGGTTCATGTCTTGGTTCATGTTCTGGTTCATGTCCTGGTTCATATCCTGGTTCATGTCTTGGTTCATGTTCAGGTTCATATCCTGGTTCATGTTCTGATTCATGTCCTGGTTCATGTCTTGGTTCATGTCCTGGTTCATGTCTTGGTTCATATCCTGGTTCATGTCCTGGTTCATGTCTTGGTTCATGTCTTGGTTCATATCCTGGTTAATGTCCTGGTTCATATCCTGGTTCATGTCCTGGTTCATGTCTTGGTTCATGTCTTGGTTCATGTCCTGGTTCATGTCTTGGTTCATGTTCTGGTTCATGTCCTGGTTCATGTCTTGGTTCATGTTCTGGTTCATGTCCTGGTTCATGTCTTGGTTCATATCCTGGTTAATGTCCTGGTTCATGTCTTGGTTAATGTCCTGGTTCATGTCTTGGTTCATGTTCTGGTTCATGTCCTGGTTCATGTCTTGGTTCATCTTCTGGTTCATGTCCTGGTTCATGTCTTGGTTCATATCCTGGTTAATGTCCTGGTTCATGTCCTGGTTAATGTTCTGGTTCATATCCTGGTTAATGTCTTGGTTCATGTCTTGGTTCATGTCTTGGTTCATGTTCTGGTTCATGTCCTGGTTCATATCCTGGTTAATGTCTTGGTTCATGTCTTGGTTCATGTCCTGGTTCATGTCTTGGATCATGTCTTGGTTCATGTCCTGGTTCATGTCTTGGTTCCTGTCTTGCTTCATGTTCAGGTTCATGTCTTGGTTCATGTTCTGGTCCATGTCCTGGTCTATGTCCTGGTTCATGTCTTAGTTCATGTTCTGGTTCATGTCTTGCTTCATGTCTTGTTTAATGTCTTGGTCCATATTCTGGTTCATGTCTTGGTTCATGTCTTGGTTCATATCCTGGTTCATGTCTTGGTTCATGTCTTGGTTCATGTTCTGGTTCATGTCTTGGTTCATGTCTTGGTTCATGTCTTGGTTCATATCCTGGTTCATGTCTTGGTTCATGTTCTGGTTCATGTCTTGGTTCATGTCCTGGTTCATGTCTTGGTTCATGTCTTGGTTCATGTTCAGGTTCATATCCTGGTTCATGTTCTGGTTCATGTCCTGGTTCATGTCTTGGTTCATGTTCTGGTACATGTCTTGGTTCATATCCTGGTTCATGTCCTGGTTCATGTCTTGGTTCATGTCTGGTTCATATCCTGGTTCATGTCCTGGTTCAGGTCTTGGTTCATGTTCTTGTTCATGTCTTGTTCATGTCTTGGTTCATATCCTGGTTCATGTCCTGGTTCATGTCTTGGTTCATGTTCTGGTTCATGTTCATGTTCATGTCTTGGTTCATATCCTGGTTCATGTCCTTGTTCATGTCCTGGTTCATGTCTTGGTTCATGTCCTGGTTCATGTCCTGATTCATGTCTTGGCTCATGTTCTGGTTCATGTCCTGGCTCATATCTTGGCTCATGTCTTGGCTCATGTCCTGGTTCATGTCTGGGATCATGTCTGTCTTCCTGTCCTGGTTCATGTCTTGGTACATGTTCTGGTTCATGTCTTGGGTCATGTCTTGGTTCACATCCTGGTTAATGTCCTGGTTCATGTCTTGGTTCATATCCTGGTTCATGTCCTGGTTCATGTCTTGGTTCATGTCTTGGTTCATGTCCTGGTTCATGCCTTGGTTTATGTCTTCGTTCATGTTCAGGTTCATGTCTTGGTTCATGTCCTGGTTCATGTCTTGGCTCATGTCCTGGTTCATGTCTGGGATCATGTCTTTTTTCCTTTCCTGGTTCATGTCTTAGTTCATGTTCTGGTTCATGTCCTGGTTCATGTCTTGGTTCATGTCCTGGTTCATGTCTTGGTTCAAGTTCTGGTTTATGTCTTGGGTCATGTCTTGGTTCATATCCTGGTTAATGTCCTGGTTCATATCTTGGTTCATATCCTGGTTCATGTCCTGGTTCAAGTTCTGGTTCATGTCATGGTTCATGTCTTGGTTCATATCCTGGTAAATGTCCTGGTTCATGTCTTGGTTCATGTCTTGGTTCATATCCTGGTTAATGTCCTGGTTCATGTCTTTGTTCATGTCTTGTTTCATGTCTTGGCTCATGTCCTGGTTCATGTCCTGGTTCATGTCCTGGTTCATGTCTTGGCTCATGTCCTGGTTCATGTCCTGGTTCATGTCTTGGCTCATGTCTTGGTTCATGTTCAGGTTCATGTCTTGGTTCTTGTTCTGGTCCATGTCCTGGTTCATGTCCTGGTTCATGTCTTGGTTCATGTTCTGGTTCATGTCCTGGTTCATGTCCTGGTTCATGTCTTGGTTCATGTCTTGGTTCATGTTCAGGTTCATATCCTGGTTCATGTTCTGGTTCATGTCCTGGTTCATGTCTTGGTTCATGTCCTGGTTCATGTCCTGGTTCATGTCTTGGTTCATGTCTTGGTTCATATCCTGGTACATGTCCTGGTTCATGTCTTGGTTCATGTTCTAGTTCATGTCTTGTTCATGTCTTGGTTCATATCCTGGTTCATGTCTTGGTTCATGTCTTGGTTCATGTTCTGGTTCATGTACATGTTCATGTCTTGGTTCATATCCTGGTTCATGTCCTGGTTCATGTCTTGGTTCATGTCTTGGTTCATGTCCTGGTTCATGTCCTGGTTCATGTCCTGGTTCATGTCTTGGCTCATGTCCTGGTTCATGTCCTGGTTCATGTCTTGGTTTATGTCTTGTTTCATGTCTTGGTTCATGTTCTGGTTCATGTCCTGGTTCATGTCCTGGTTCAAGTTCTGGTTCATGTCTTGGTTCATGTCTTGGTTCATATCCTGGTTAATGTCCTGGTTCATGTCTTGGTTCATGTCTTGGTTCATGTCCTGGTTAATGTCCTGGTTCATGTCTTCGTTCACGTCCTAGTTCATGTCTTGGTTCATGTTTTCATTCATGTCCTGGTTCATGTCCTGGTTCATGACTTGGCTCATGTCCTGGTTCATGTCCTGGTTCATGTCTTGGTTCATGTCCTGGTTCATGTCTTGGTTCAAGTTCTGGTTTATGTCTTGGGTCATGTCTTGGTTCATATCCTGGTTAATGTCCTGGTTCATATCTTGGTTCATATCCTGGTTCATGTCCTGGTTCATGTCCTGGTTCATGTCTTGGCTCATGTCTTGGCTCATGTCTTGGTTCATGTCCTGGTTCATGTCCTGGTTCATGTCTTGGTTCAAGTTCTGGTTTATGTCTTGGGTCATGTCTTGGTTCATATCCTGGTTAGTGTCCTGGTTCATATCTTGGTTCATATCCTGGTTCATTTCCTGGTTCATGTCTTGGTTCATGTTCTGGTTCATGTTCTGGTTCATGTTCTGGTTCATGTCATGCTTCATGTCTTGTTTAATGTCTTGGTCCATGTTCTGGTTCATGTCTTGGTTCATGTCTTGGTTCATATCCTGGTTCATGTCTTGGTTCATGTCTTGGTTCATGTCTTGGTTCATATCCTGGTTCATGTCTTGGTTCATGTCTTGGTTCATGTTCTGGTTCATGTCCTGGTTCATATCCTGGTTCATGTCTTGGTTCATGTTCAGGTTCATATCCTGGTTCATGTTCTGATTCATGTCCTGGTTCATGTCTTGGTTCATGTCCTGGTTCATGTCTTGGTTCATATCCTGGTTCATGTCCTGGTTCATGTCTTGGTTCATGTCTTGGTTCATATCCTGGTTAATGTCCTGGTTCATATCCTGGTTCATGTCCTGGTTCATGTCTTGGTTCATGTCTTGGTTCATGTCCTGGTTCATGTCTTGGTTCATGTTCTGGTTCATGTCCTGGTTCATGTCTTGGTTCATGTTCTGGTTCATGTCCTGGTTCATGTCTTGGTTCATATCCTGGTTAATGTCCTGGTTCATGTCTTGGTTAATGTCCTGGTTCATGTCTTGGTTCATGTTCTGGTTCATGTCCTGGTTCATGTCTTGGTTCATCTTCTGGTTCATGTCCTGGTTCATGTCTTGGTTCATATCCTGGTTAATGTCCTGGTTCATGTCCTGGTTAATGTTCTGGTTCATATCCTGGTTAATGTCTTGGTTCATGTCTTGGTTCATGTCTTGGTTCATGTTCTGGTTCATGTCCTGGTTCATATCCTGGTTAATGTCTTGGTTCATGTCTTGGTTCATGTCCTGGTTCATGTCTTGGATCATGTCTTGGTTCATGTCCTGGTTCATGTCTTGGTTCCTGTCTTGCTTCATGTTCAGGTTCATGTCTTGGTTCATGTTCTGGTCCATGTCCTGGTCTATGTCCTGGTTCATGTCTTAGTTCATGTTCTGGTTCATGTCTTGCTTCATGTCTTGTTTAATGTCTTGGTCCATATTCTGGTTCATGTCTTGGTTCATGTCTTGGTTCATATCCTGGTTCATGTCTTGGTTCATGTCTTGGTTCATGTTCTGGTTCATGTCTTGGTTCATGTCTTGGTTCATGTCTTGGTTCATATCCTGGTTCATGTCTTGGTTCATGTTCTGGTTCATGTCTTGGTTCATGTCCTGGTTCATGTCTTGGTTCATGTCTTGGTTCATGTTCAGGTTCATATCCTGGTTCATGTTCTGGTTCATGTCCTGGTTCATGTCTTGGTTCATGTTCTGGTACATGTCTTGGTTCATATCCTGGTTCATGTCCTGGTTCATGTCTTGGTTCATGTCTGGTTCATATCCTGGTTCATGTCCTGGTTCAGGTCTTGGTTCATGTTCTTGTTCATGTCTTGTTCATGTCTTGGTTCATATCCTGGTTCATGTCCTGGTTCATGTCTTGGTTCATGTTCTGGTTCATGTTCATGTTCATGTCTTGGTTCATATCCTGGTTCATGTCCTTGTTCATGTCCTGGTTCATGTCTTGGTTCATGTCCTGGTTCATGTCCTGATTCATGTCTTGGCTCATGTTCTGGTTCATGTCCTGGCTCATATCTTGGCTCATGTCTTGGCTCATGTCCTGGTTCATGTCTGGGATCATGTCTGTCTTCCTGTCCTGGTTCATGTCTTGGTACATGTTCTGGTTCATGTCTTGGGTCATGTCTTGGTTCACATCCTGGTTAATGTCCTGGTTCATGTCTTGGTTCATATCCTGGTTCATGTCCTGGTTCATGTCTTGGTTCATGTCTTGGTTCATGTCCTGGTTCATGCCTTGGTTTATGTCTTCGTTCATGTTCAGGTTCATGTCTTGGTTCATGTCCTGGTTCATGTCTTGGCTCATGTCCTGGTTCATGTCTGGGATCATGTCTTTTTTCCTTTCCTGGTTCATGTCTTAGTTCATGTTCTGGTTCATGTCCTGGTTCATGTCTTGGTTCATGTCCTGGTTCATGTCTTGGTTCAAGTTCTGGTTTATGTCTTGGGTCATGTCTTGGTTCATATCCTGGTTAATGTCCTGGTTCATATCTTGGTTCATATCCTGGTTCATGTCCTGGTTCAAGTTCTGGTTCATGTCATGGTTCATGTCTTGGTTCATATCCTGGTAAATGTCCTGGTTCATGTCTTGGTTCATGTCTTGGTTCATATCCTGGTTAATGTCCTGGTTCATGTCTTTGTTCATGTCTTGTTTCATGTCTTGGCTCATGTCCTGGTTCATGTCCTGGTTCATGTCCTGGTTCATGTCTTGGCTCATGTCCTGGTTCATGTCCTGGTTCATGTCTTGGCTCATGTCTTGGTTCATGTTCAGGTTCATGTCTTGGTTCTTGTTCTGGTCCATGTCCTGGTTCATGTCCTGGTTCATGTCTTGGTTCATGTTCTGGTTCATGTCCTGGTTCATGTCCTGGTTCATGTCTTGGTTCATGTCTTGGTTCATGTTCAGGTTCATATCCTGGTTCATGTTCTGGTTCATGTCCTGGTTCATGTCTTGGTTCATGTCCTGGTTCATGTCCTGGTTCATGTCTTGGTTCATGTCTTGGTTCATATCCTGGTACATGTCCTGGTTCATGTCTTGGTTCATGTTCTAGTTCATGTCTTGTTCATGTCTTGGTTCATATCCTGGTTCATGTCTTGGTTCATGTCTTGGTTCATGTTCTGGTTCATGTACATGTTCATGTCTTGGTTCATATCCTGGTTCATGTCCTGGTTCATGTCTTGGTTCATGTCTTGGTTCATGTCCTGGTTCATGTCCTGGTTCATGTCCTGGTTCATGTCTTGGCTCATGTCCTGGTTCATGTCCTGGTTCATGTCTTGGTTTATGTCTTGTTTCATGTCTTGGTTCATGTTCTGGTTCATGTCCTGGTTCATGTCCTGGTTCAAGTTCTGGTTCATGTCTTGGTTCATGTCTTGGTTCATATCCTGGTTAATGTCCTGGTTCATGTCTTGGTTCATGTCTTGGTTCATGTCCTGGTTAATGTCCTGGTTCATGTCTTCGTTCACGTCCTAGTTCATGTCTTGGTTCATGTTTTCATTCATGTCCTGGTTCATGTCCTGGTTCATGACTTGGCTCATGTCCTGGTTCATGTCCTGGTTCATGTCTTGGTTCATGTCCTGGTTCATGTCTTGGTTCAAGTTCTGGTTTATGTCTTGGGTCATGTCTTGGTTCATATCCTGGTTAATGTCCTGGTTCATATCTTGGTTCATATCCTGGTTCATGTCCTGGTTCATGTCCTGGTTCATGTCTTGGCTCATGTCTTGGCTCATGTCTTGGTTCATGTCCTGGTTCATGTCCTGGTTCATGTCTTGGTTCAAGTTCTGGTTTATGTCTTGGGTCATGTCTTGGTTCATATCCTGGTTAGTGTCCTGGTTCATATCTTGGTTCATATCCTGGTTCATTTCCTGGTTCATGTCTTGGTTCATGTTCTGGTTCATGTTCTGGTTCATGTCTTGGTTCATATCCTGGTTAATGTTCTGGTTCATGTCTTGGTTCATGTCCTGGTTCATGTCTGGGATCATGTCTTGGTTCATGTCCTGGTTCATGTCTTGGTTCATGTTCTGGTTCATGTCTTGGTTCATGTCTTGGTTTATGTTCTGGTTCATGTCCTGGTTCATGTCCTGGTTCATATCCTGGTTAATGTCTTGGTTTATGTCTTGGTTCATGTCTTGGTTCATGTTCTGGTTCATTTCTTGGTTCATGTTTTGGTCCTGTCTTGGATCATGTTCTGGTTCATGTCTTGGTTCATGTTCTTGTTCATGTCTTGGTTAATGTCTTGGTTCATGTCTTGGTCCATTTTCTGGTTCATGTCTTTGTTCATGTCTTAGTTCATATCCTGGCTCATGTCCACGTTCATGTCTTGGTTCATATCCTGGTTCATGTCTTGGTTCATGTCTTGGTTCAAGTTCTGGTTCATGTCATGGTTCATATCTTGGTTCATATCCTGGTTAATGTCCTGGTTCATGTCTTTGTTCATGTCTTGGTTCATGTCCTGGTTCATGTCCTGGTTTATGTCTTGGCTCATGTCTTGGTTCATGTTCAGGTTCATGTCTTGGTTCATGTTCTGGTTCATGTCCTGGTTCATGTCCTGGTTCATGTCTTGGTTCATGTTCTGGTTCATGTCCTGGTTCATGTCCTGGTTCATGTCTTGGTACATGTCCTGGTTCATGTCTTGGTTCATGTCTTGGTTCATATCCTGGTTAACGTCCTGGTTCATGTCTTTGTTCATGTCTTGGTTCATGTCCTGGTTCATGTCCTGGTTTATGTCTTGGCTCATGTCTTGGTTCATGTTCAGGTTCATGTCTTGGTTCATGTTCTGGTCCATGTCCTGGTTCATGTCCTGGTTCATGTCTTGGTTCATGTTCTGGTTCATGTCCTGGTTCATGTCCTGGTTCATGTCCTGGTTCATGTCTTGGTTCATATCCTGGTTAATGTCCTGGTTCATATCTTGGTTCATATCCTGGTTCATGTCCTGGTTCATGTCCTGGTTCATGTCTTGGCTCATGTCTTGGCTCATGTCTTGGTTCATGTCCTGGTTCATGTCCTGGTTCATGTCTTGGTTCAAGTTCTGGTTTATGTCTTGGGTCATGTCTTGGTTCATATCCTGGTTAGTGTCCTGGTTCATATCTTGGTTCATATCCTGGTTCATGTCTTGGTTCATGTTCTGGTTCATGTTCTGGTTCATGTCTTGGTTCATATCCTGGTTCATGTTCTGGTTCATGTCTTGGTTCATGTCCTGGTTCATGTCTGGGATCATGTCTTGGTTCATGTCCTGGTTCATGTCTTGGTTCATGTTCTTGTTCATGTCTTGGTTCATGTCTTGGTTTATGTTCTGGTTCATGTCCTGGTTCATGTCCTGGTTCATATCCTGGTTAATGTCTTGGTTTATGTCTTGGTTCATGTCTTGGTTCATGTTCTGGTTCATTTCTTGGTTCATGTTTTGGTCCTGTCTTGGATCATGTTCTGGTTCATGTCTTGGTTCATGTTCTGGTCAATGTCCTGGTTCATGTCCTGGTTCATGTCTTGGTTCATGTTCGGGTTCATGTCTTGGTTCATGTCTTGGTTTATGTTCTGGTTCATGTCCTGGTTCATGTCCTGGTTCATATCCTGGTTAATGTCTTTGTTCATGTCTTAGTTCATATCCTGGCTCATGTCCACATTCATGTCTTGGTTCATATCCTGGTTCATGTCTTGGTTCATGTCTTGGTTCATGTCTTGGTTCAAGTTCTGGTTAATGTCCTGGTTCATGTCTTGGTTCATGTCTTGGTTCATATCCTGGTTAATGTCCTGGTTCATGTCTTTGTTCATGTCTTGGTTCATGTCCTGGTTCATGTCCTGGTTCATGTCTTGGCTCATGTCCTCGTTCATGTCCTGGTTTATGTCTTGGCTCATGTCTTGGTTCATGTTCAGGTTCATGTCTTGGTTCATGTTCTGGTCCATGTCCTGGTTCATGTCCTGGTTCATGTCTTGGTTCATGTTCTGGTTCATGTCCTGGTTCATGTCCTGGTTCATGTCTTGGTTCATGTCTTGGTTCATGTTCAGGTTCATATCCTGGTTCATGTTCTGGTTCATGTCCTGGTTCATGTCCTGGTTCATGTCTTGGTTCATATCCTGGTTCATGTCCTGGTTCATGTCTTGGTTCATGTCTTGGTTCATATCCTGGTTCATGTCCTGGTTCATGTCTTGGTTCATGTTCTAGTTCATGTCTTGTTCATGTCTTGGTTCATATCCTGGTTCATGTCCTGGTTCATGTCTTGGTTCATGTTCTGGTTCATGTTCATGTTCATGTTCTGGTTCATATCCTGGTTCATGTTCTGGTTCATGCCTTGTTTCATGTTCTGGTTCATGTCTTGGTTCATATCTTGGTTCATGCCCTGGTTCATACCCTGGTTCATGTCCTGGCTCATGTCCTGGTTCATATCTTGGTTCATATGTTGGCTCATGTCTTGGTTCATGTCCTGGTTCATGTCTCGGTTCATGCCCTGGTTCATGTCCTGGTTCATGTCTTATTTCATGTCCTGGTTCATGTCCTGGTTCATGTCCTGGTTCATGTCTTGGTTCATGTCCTGGTTCATGTTTTGGTTCATGTTCTGGTTTATGTCTTTGTCCATGTCTTGGTTCCTCTCCTGGTTCATGTCTTGGTTCATGTCTTGGTTCATGTCCTGGTTCATGTCTTGGTTCATATCCTGGTTCATGTCCTGGTTCATGTCTTGGCTCATGTCTTGGTTCATATCCTGGTTCATGTCTTGGTTCATGTCCTGGTTCATGTCTTGGTTCATATCCTGGTTCATGTCTTGGTTCATGTCTTGGCTCATGTCTTGGTTCACATCCTGGTTCATGTCTTGGTTCATGTCCTGGTTCATGTCTTGGTTCATGTCTTGGTTCATGTCCTGGTTCATGTCTTGGTTCATGTCTTGGTTCATGTCCTGGTTCATGTCTTGGCTCATGTCTTGGTTCATATCCTGGTTCATGTCTTGGTTCATGTCTTGGCTTATGTCTTGGTTCATATCCTGGTTCATGTCTTGGTTCATGTATTGGTTCACATCCTGGTTCATGTCTTGGTTCATGTCCTGGTTCATGTCTTGGTTCATGTCTTGGTTCATGTCCTGGTTCATGTCTTGGTTCATGTCCTGGTTCATGTCTTGGTTCATATCCTGGTTCATGTCTTGGTTCACATCCTGGTTCATGTCTTGGTTCATGTCCTGGTTCATGTCTTGGTTCATGTCTTGGTTCATGTCCTGGTTCATGTCTTGGTTCATGTCTTGGTTCATGTCCTGGTTCATGTCTTGGCTTATGTCTTGGTTCATATCTTGGTTCATGTCTTGGTTTATATCTTTGTTCATGTCTTGGTTCATATCCTGGTTCATGTCTTGGTTCATGTCTTGGTTCATATCCTGGTTCATGTCTTGGTTCATGTCCTGGTTCATGTCTTGGCCCATGTCTTGGTTCATGTCCTGGTTCATGTCTTGGTTCATGTCTTGGTTCATGTCCTGGTTCATGTCTTGGTTCATATCCTGGTTCATGTCTTGGTTCATGTCTTGGCTCATGTCTTGGTTCACATCCTGGTTCATGTCTTGGTTCATGTCCTGGTTCATGTCTTGGTTCATGTCTTGGTTCATGTCCTGGTTCATGTCTTGGTTCATGTCTTGGTTCATGTCCTGGTTCATGTCTTGGCTCATGTCTTGGTTCATATCCTGGTTCATGTCTTGGTTCATGTCTTGGCTTATGTCTTGGTTCATATCCTGGTTCATGTCTTGGTTCATGTATTGGTTCACATCCTGGTTCATGTCTTGGTTCATGTCCTGGTTCATGTCTTGGTTCATGTCTTGGTTCATGTCCTGGTTCATGTCTTGGTTCATGTCCTGGTTCATGTCTTGGTTCATATCCTGGTTCATGTCTTGGTTCACATCCTGGTTCATGTCTTGGTTCATGTCCTGGTTCATGTCTTGGTTCATGTCTTGGTTCATGTCCTGGTTCATGTCTTGGTTCATGTCTTGGTTCATGTCCTGGTTCATGTCTTGGCTTATGTCTTGGTTCATATCTTGGTTCATGTCTTGGTTTATATCTTTGTTCATGTCTTGGTTCATATCCTGGTTCATGTCTTGGTTCATGTCTTGGTTCATATCCTGGTTCATGTCTTGGTTCATGTCCTGGTTCATGTCTTGGCCCATGTCTTGGTTCATGTCCTGGTTCATGTCTTGGCTTATGTCTTGGTTCATATCTTGGTTCATGTCTTGGTTTATATCTTTGTTCATGTCTTGGTTCATATCCTGGTTCATGTCTTGGTTCATGTCTTGGTTCATATCCTGGTTCATGTCTTGGTTCATGTCCTGGTTCATGTCTTGGCCCATGTCTTGGTTCATGTCTTGGTTCATATCCTGGTTCATGTCTTGGCCTATTTTTTGGTTCATGAAACTTTCTCTTTACTTTGATGAAGCCGCTCTCTGAGAGGTGGAGGAGGAAGTTCTGCTCTGGTTGTCTTCCATCAATGCAAACTCGCCATGCTGCTTTGCCCCGTGAGCAGTTTGTTGCCCCTCTCGAACCCCTTCTGGCTCCAAACGCCTGAATGTTAGTAAGCCGGGCCTGCATGCCGTTTATCTGTGTTAACCAGTAATAATCACCAGTAGTAATAAGTGGATCAATGTGAAGCTGAACCAGCCAAAATGGTGGATGAATATGTGTAACTGTGCACATCTACTGCTACATTCAGTCCCTTGTCCATTAACGCTCCTCTCAGCTGACTTCCCTTAAGGTCCACAGCCTTCACAGACTATAGTGAAGGCTGTGGACTTCCCCCACACACACACACACACACATATACCTCCAGCCCTCACGGCCACACACACCACCCATCAATCTGCACTTTACACAAACGCTTGCAGCAGCAACTTGTGAATGGACTTACTTCATATTTTAATTTAGTGAATGTGGTTTTAAAGTGAGGTGGTCATCAGGGTGGGGGGTGCAGTATGACGGAGAGGAGAGAGGAAAAAAGAAAAACAGATGATTTGCAGCAATAAGTTCAAGTGGATGTGTGTCCAGGGTTAAAAGTGAAAGTAATTCATTACAGGGAGATAGTGCTTGGCGATATTCCTCATCTTGACGCTTTGCAGCATGGCAGCTGAGAGGGTGAGGTGAAGGGGGGTGAAATGGCCAGCAGTGATGGGATGGGGCTGTGGCTGAGCAACATCCACCGCTGCAATTGGAAGAAGGAACAGCGATGAAGGGATAAGGGCCAAATGGATGGTCATATTTTACAGTGGGTCGTGCTGTCCAACACTGTAATTACAAGTTTGGTTAGAGGAGGGAGAGAGAGGGGGGAGAGGAGAGACAGTAGTCTTTGTCATGGCCGTAAATGAAGAGCCAGGCTTAATTGAGTGGTAACCTCTGAAGCTGTTGTGCTAACACCGCAGTGGGATGGGGAGATGGGGAGAAAGAGGGGTGGAAGAACAGGAGAAATGCTGATAAGGCCTTTTGTGTTCGTCACTTTGCTGCCTTATCCTTCCTAAACCTTCTCAGAACACGCAGACCGAGGAGATGTACTCTGAACAAAGCAGCAATTCATCACAAAAACAGCAGCAAAAGGAAATAAGTTGCTGGTTTCTGACTGAAGTCAGAATGAATAACATAACAAACATTGTTGGCTTCATTTCTATTGTTTTAACCCTTAAAACTCCACCAGATCTCCAGCGTCTTCAAGTTCTGTCATTACTGTCTCAGTGTGGAACTGTGATTATCATGTGACCCTCCAGCGGGTCTACGGAGGTTTTCCAGCATTTCTATCCGTCCAGGAGGTTTACAATCCAGACACAACATGTAGTGTTTATTCAGAGACTCTAGATGGTAAATCCACCATTATTTATCACATCTTCATCACCATCACTACCATGTTGCTAAGAGACCTCTATTTTCACCTGGACATGATGATGAAGACACTTCCTGTCAGACTTTCCACCAATCAGAGAGCTTAAACTGACGGTAACGTCCAATCAGGAGCAGGTAAAGATCAACAAGTGATGAGAAAAGCAGGAAAATAATGATCCTCTATGGCTGGAATAAAGCCAGGAAGACGTTTGGGATGTAGCTGAGGTGGAGGTGCTGCAGTGAGGAGAGCAGGTAGATAGTAGCAGGAAGACGTGTGGAAACATGGAAACAGTGTGTGTGTGTGTGTGTGTGTGTGTGTGTGTGTGTGTTTCAGACGTGAGAGAATGATGTGCAGACGAGAAAAGGCTTGGTCACTGCTGATCTATGTGTTATTTCTACAAACTTCTGTTCATACATTCTGTTCATACATTCATTTTACATAATTTTAGCCTGAGAATCTGACAGCTGAGGCTGAAAACGTCACGTCTGCACGGAAACGTCACGTCTGCATGGAAATGTCACGTCTTGCATGGAAACGTCACGTCTACATGGAAACATCACGTCTCCATGGAAACATCACGCCTGCATGGAAACATCACGTCTCCATGGAAACATCATGTCTGCATGGAAACATCATGTCTGCATGGAAATGTCACGTCTTGCATGGAAACGTCACGTCTCCATGGAAACATCATGTCTGCATGGAAACATCTTGTCCGCATGGAAACATCACGTCTGCATGGAAACATCACGTCTGCATGGAAACATCACGTCTGCATGGAAACATCACGTCTGCATGGAAACATCATACCTACATCCTGACTGGGAGTAAAAGCTTTAGTTTCTACGTGTAGCTAAACTGAGATGACGGTTATGATAAAAACTGATACACAGTTTTTAATGAAACAGGAATAAAGATTATTTCACCTTTTGGTTTTATGTTATGAAATGAATAAAAATGAACAAACTACAAAAAGACAGAAAGTGAAAACAAACATACTAAAGGAAAAGAAAAGACCTGACTCGGGACGATTAACGCCCAAAATGAGCCGAGTTGTTTGTGTACAAGCAAGCACATCAACAACCTGCTTTGTGTTTAGTCTCTCTGAGTCTGTGTGTCTTTCTTCCATGTTGGAAGGGATTCACATAATCCGTCCACCGTGCTAAGCTAGGGTGGCCATGTTCATCTTGATACTGTTTGGGGTAGCTAATAGGCAAAGGAAAGCTAGCATGAATAATCCACTTGGACTTGCTGGAAGTTTGTTTTAGCTTTCTCGACAGGGAAAAGAAGTATTTTCTGCTGGGTGGCGAAGTCCTTGCTGCTCATTTGAGCAGGAGATAAATCCAGCTGCATGTTGCGGCTACATCAGAGGAGAGCCGTGTTAATCGGAGCTTTTATCACCTCTGAATGTCTCGCGAGTTGGACTTTGTTCTGTAAGGTTACAGAAAGGATGCCTTGTTACATCCTTCCTCCTCCTCCTCCTCCTCTTTGTGTCTTTTCAGTTCTCCTCTGCTCTAATTTCCTCTCCTCATCCCAGCCTGTGTGATTGTAGCGTCTCGTCACAATTTTGGCTGACATTTCTTTCCATTTTCTTTCCTCATCTCCTGTCTTATTTTTGGCCTCACACTCCCACAGCACTAAACCCTGCAACAACCCAGCCTTGTGCTTTTCTCCATCCTGCAATCTTTCAGCTCATCATTTACAGCAGCTTGTTCCTTTCAATGTGCGGCGGTAATGTTGGAATAAAGAGAAGAAATAAGAAGTAGGAACAATTTGTTCCCTCAGCGGGGACAGCTGTGATCAAGGGTGTGATCTGCAAATGTTCAGACCGGGTCCCACAGAAACACCGTGCTCGCAAACACACACGCAGACGCAGAACAATGATGATGAGGCCATTTCCCCCCTCATTTCTACATCCTCATCTAACCTCTAATGAAAAACACGACAATTACCCACAACTCTTTGCACCTCGGCGGCGGTAATCTTGGGCTCGGCGTTTTGCCTGCACCGCCCTGCCTGTCCATTCCCTCTTCCCTCCTCTGCTTCGCCCTCATCCAGGCTGCAGATGGGCTTTGGGGGGGTGGGGGGGGTGTTCGGCAGTGTAGCCGGACGACTTTCAGGATGTGATTGGAAGTGAAGATATGATGAAGTGTTCCTTCCATTGGTCAGTGTGTGACTGACAACGGCCATGTTGAAGGTAATGAAGAGTGAAAAATGGGCGAGTAATGAAGCTCTGGGGATTATCATGTGGTACCAGGCGAGCGTCATGAAGCCTTCATCTTATTCCTGGAGTGTGTCTCTGTGTGCTCAGTCTATAAACTCTAACCTGACTATCAGACTGAATTACAACCATTATTCTCAGGGTTTAAATATCTGACTGATTTCAAAGTGAAGGTGGATAAAGTGAAAGCATGGATGTGGAGCTGACCATCACAATAAGAGATGAAATGAAGCTCAGACATTGTTAATGTTCTGCTTGCATGATCACGTGCACGCACATTAGACGTGGCGATCCCTGCTTGGCAGTCCACGACAGCGCATCATCTCCCGACACTCTTCTTCCTCTCTGCACCAGGTGACAGCAAGGTGTCAGTTATGATGGCACTTTAATTAATTTTGTTTGTCCTGTTCACTGATAGTCATGGACCGCTGGGGATCCACGCTGTCCTGCTGGTGGGACTGATGCAGACTGGGAGGACAGTGGGAAGGGTTTGAGCGGAGGGAGGAAACCCGGCTCGACCAGGCTACTTCTCATTTTTGACACTAAGTTCAGGGTTAAATAGAAATATTGATTGATGCATTTTTATTTTTCTGATCAATTCAGTGATGAACAAGCTGACTTAAATATGGAGCTAATTTCCTCCTAAACCTGATAGATAGATAGATAGATAGATAGATAGATAGATAGATTGATTGATTTGATAGATAGATAGATAGATAGATAGATAGATAGATAGATTGATTGATTTGATAGATAGATAGATAGATAGATAGATAGATAGATAGATAGATAGATTGATTGATTGATTTGATAGATAGATAGATAGATAGATAGATAGATAGATAGATAGATTGATTGATTTGATAGATAGATAGATAGATAGATAGATAGATAGATAGATAGATAGATAGATAGATAGATAGATTGATTGATTTGATAGATAGATAGATAGATAGATAGATAGATAGATTGATTGATTTGATAGATAGATAGATAGATAGATAGATTGATTGATTGATTTGATAGATAGATAGATAGATAGATAGATAGATAGATAGATAGATAGATAGATAGATAGATTGATTGATTTGATAGATAGATAGATAGATAGATAGATAGATAGATTGATTGATTTGATAGATAGATAGATAGATAGATAGATAGATAGATAGATAGATTTAATAGATTGATTGATAGATAGATAGATAGATAGATAGATAGATTGATTTGATAGATAGATAGATAGATAGATAGATAGATTGATTTGATAGATAGATAGATAGATAGATAGATAGATAGATAGATAGATAACCTGCCGTATGCACAGAAACGGATGACGGTGACGACTCCCAGTGACGACTCGGCGCTGTTTGTCACTGGCTTCATGAATGCAAACTAGAACTGTGAAATGCAAAGAAAAGATGGACTCACGCGGTTCTGATGACTCCCAACTTCTACCTCCTGGTGATACGTCACGTCGGGTCACGTCGGGACACGTCGGGACACGTCGGGTCGCGTCGGGACGCGTCGGGACGCGTCGGGTCGCGTCGGGACGCGTCGGGTCGCGTCGGGTCGCGTCGGGACGCGTCGTGTCGCGTCGGGACACGTCGGGACACGTCGTGTCGCGTCGGGTCGCGTCGGGACGCGTCGGGACACGTCGGGACACGTCTCCTGAAGCAACAACAGGTTTCTGACATGAGGATGGATGCAGACATCAGGAGCCACTCGCACCTCTGGACAAACTCTACACAGGTTTTAACATCTGCTTCAACATTTAAATCCCCTCTTACGTGCTTTCATTTGTCAACACAAATATAGATGCAGTCTACTTACCAAATAAACATTTAAATGTTTTAAAAAATAGATTTTTGACAACACTGTAACTATTACAGGCAATCAATATGGTTTTGGATTAAAAATGCTCCAAGTGGTTCTGCATTTCCCTGCTCTGCGGAGAGACATGCTGATGCACGTTAAAGGACTCCAGCCTCCACCATCGCATGGAAAGCAACTCAAAGTCAACCATTTAACAAAAACCATGAATGAAGAGAAACTTCCAAAGGACACGCAGAGCGCTGAAACAGGCAACCAGCTGCGGCGCTGCTGATTAGTTGCAGTACAGTCGTGTACTAAAAACTGTGTGAGAATTCAGACAAGGAAGCTAATTCAACACCTGCTGTTAGTTTCAAACTGATCATTTTGCCTGTGTGAACATGCCAATTTTGATTTCACTTCCAGTCCATTTTCACCTCCAGATTACCAAAGCCTGGGAACAGGGAGTCTTTATCATTTTATGACAAAATATTACAGCTTAATGGCAGCAAGCGCAGTGATTCTGGCTGTCAGATCAATCAGCCAGCAGCAGCACTGGGTGGAAAGCCTGTGATTTCAGCACGGCAAGGACTCATTCAGCTGCACATCCCCAACTCCTGCCTAGTAGGTTAAAATTCATAAAACAGCATGGAAATAGAATTCACTTGCCATAAGATCCTGAAGGAAAAATGTTCTTATCAGTAAAACTACCAATTGTTTTTCTAAGCATTTAAACCTTTCATTTTAACGTGGACATGAAGTGCAAACCGAGCTGGATTATAAACAGGGGAAATGGTTAAGTTCATGTCAGCGAACCCCAAAAACCCTTCATGTCCATATGCGCTATCTGATTAACTGCTAATTTATTAGGAATTTGTCCTCAACATGCAAACAATCTTCTGTTGATCTGCCTTTTTCCATATTTTCTGTGTCAAGTTAACACAGAGAAAGCCTCCAGGTAAGCAGCTGTAATCGGATACTCCAATGATATGACCAACAATTATTAATTTATCATCTATGTATGATAATTATTTCTGAATATCTGACTGTTTACATGTCCCAGATTAGTGGAACAGGTCAACATGACTATTTGCTGCAGGTCGTTTTGATGTCCAGACGGCATCAGTTTAAACTTTACATGGTATTAAAATTATCTCAGATCCGAATTTTTTACCAATTTTCTATAAAAGGGGATGAGAAACAGACATTTATATCAGTTACTGCCTCACTTTGAGCTCTGAAGCATCTCGTGTCTGCACAACAACCTTTTACTAAAACTCAGAATAAAAGAAAGCCAGCTGAATGCAGGTTTTATGGTTTTGTATAATGTAAATACAGTATTTACTCTGTCCTGACCATAGACTGTATATAGAGATGGGCGGAGCCTCCGTGACGTCACCCGTAGGTTTCTGAAGAGCTGAATTGAAGCTCGGTGGGCGGTTCCTACCATCACCATCTTGGCAGGGGCATAAGCGTCGTCTCGCCCGGAAAATACAAATATGGGCAAAGAGGTGGAGCTGAGAGGGGGGCTGTGAGCGTCATGGTGGATGATTGACATCGAGCGAACTCCGAGCTTTCTGTAGCTAAGAGCTAACCAAGCTAACCCGGAGCTAACAGGAGCTAACCAGCTAACGGAGGTAAGCGGGCTAAAGCTAAGTCACGTTGTTAACCGGCTAAAAACCGCGGTTGTTCTACGTTCTTCTGACTTGAAGCGGGAGATCGGGTACCTGTCAATCAAAAGGCCCTAAATATGCAGAACTTCGAGATTAAATTACTTTTAAACGGGCGAGTTAGAAAAAAATTCACTCCCCCCACAGTTGTCATGAAGGTAAACCTGACCTATTAAACCTAAAATGGATTTTTGTACCAGGCTGTAAACATGTTTATTTCTGCTGTAAACATGTTTATTTCTGCTGTAAACATGTTTATTCCTGATGTAAACGTGTGTATTTCTGATGTAAACATGTTTATTCTTGCTGTAAACATGTTTATTTCTGCTGTAAACATGTTTTTTTCTGCTGTAAACATGTTTATTTCTGCTGTAAACATGTTTATTTCTGCTGTAAACATGTTTATTCCTGCTGTAAACATGTTTATTCCTGATGTAAACGTGTGTATTTCTGATGTAAACATGTTTATTCTTGCTGTAAAGATGTTTATTTCTGCTGTGATCATGTTTAATTCTGCTGTAAACATGTTTATTTCTGTTGTAATCATGTTTATTTCTGCTGTAAACATGTTTATTTCTGCTGTAAACATGTTTATTTCTGCTGTGATCATGTTTATTTCTGCTGTAAACATGTTTATTTCTGCTGTGAAGTTGGTCTTTTTAACATGGGAGTCTATGGGGATTTGTTCTGTTTTGCAGCCCCTAGTGGATGAAGGGGGAACTGCAGTTTTATGCACTTCCATATCGGCTTCACTTTTAACCGCTGGAGGTTGCCGCTTTGTCCTGATTCCTTTTCTCTTTCCCATCTTTACATCTCTTTACATCTGCCCACAACTGCTCTTCTGTCGAAACCAGAGACAGAGATGTTCACAAGTCTGAGTTAATTCTTAAGTCACTTTTAGTCGTAATGAGTAAGAAAACACATAGAAATTTATTTAGATTGGTAATTATTCCCCTAACATATAAAATAAATGATAGTTTTTAATGTGAACCAAAATCTGTAGCTGGTTGTGAGGTCTGGAGTGCTGTGTTGGTGTAAAAACCAAACGTCTGATTCCTGGAGAGAAACTGTTCAGACACAACAGCAAATACTTATAATATGTCAAATACTTCATGTGAAAGATCTTGTTGATTTCTCCTGAAATGGGTCCGAACACGCGTGTGTCCACTGGCGTCGTCCTTCAGAACACAGTCAGCCGGTTCTGCAGAAACGGATGCAGGAGAGTGGAGCCACACTCTTTGGTGCTACTTTGATTATTCATAGAAAATGCAGACTAGGGAATATGGGAATGAAATGTGGGTGGGTAAAGAAACAGGAAAACAAGAAAGCAGAAAGGGAGGGAGGATGGAAGCACTGGTGTAAATAAATAAACAAATAAATAATAAACAATCACAGCACCCCTCACTGCACACACAGCAAGGAACCAATCGGCGCCCTAGCTGAGCGCCCTGGAAATTGTGTGTAATGAGTAGGAAAAGATTAGAGGGAGCTTTTGCTAGGCTGTAAATTAACATTAGTAAAAGAAAACTCTTTTACCAGGCGGGCCTGATGTGGCGGCAGAGGAGGGGGAAGGGCTGTGAACAAACGCTGAGGCTGGAAGAAGAGACGGACATGATACCTGGATGTTCACTATGAACTGGAGAGAGGAGCTTTTCACCTCACATGCTCACATACAAAGTTTTTCACCAGAATATAGAAAGAAATGTTATTAAGTTATTTTTTTAAAAGTATAAACAGTCTTACTGGAATCCTCCAGGACTGAGCCACTCCTCCAGACTGCTTTTACAGGAGAGAACGACGAGAGCTGTGTTGTTTTACAGAACAAAAACAGAAAGGAACACACTTCGTCTACTGTCGCTTCACATGAGCAGAAATAATTCAGTCATCCAGCTGTGGAATAAGTCATGTTGGAACAGATCAACATTCAGTCCTGCAGACCTGAAACAACTGGGTTTCACTTCTTCTTTTAAAGTTTGTTCATTTAAATCACTTTAATGTGTTTATTATAGCCTAAAGACTGCTGGGATAGGCTCCAGCTTCCCTGTGACCTTTCATCAGACTAAGTGGTTAGGATAATGAATGAATGAATGAATGAATGTTTATTATTATATTATAATTCATTATATAAATAATCAAACATTCTTTCTATGAGATAAACACAGTTTTTCTCTGCTCAGATGAATTTGAAGCAAGAAAAAAAAAAAAGAAGAAGCTAAAATGTTTATTTTATTTATGAAAAAAATAAATAAAATGTTTTTTTTATCATCATCGTCATCATCAGCGTCATCATCAGCTCTGGATCTTCTAACCATCATCCATCCATCATGGTGATTCTTCTCTGATCTCACTTTATTTCCACCTTCATCCAGAACTGACAGTCATCGGCCCCCTCAGCATTCATCTTCTTCTTCTCTGGTTTTACTGAGTCAGACGTGTCCATCCGTCGCTCACTGTTACCTAGGACACATTTCCTTCTCTCATGGGTCCATGTTCTCAGTCAGCAGGAAGTCCAGCTGTGTGAACATCTGGTAGCATGAAGGAGAAATGAGACTGAACAAAGCTGCATTAAAGTTCTGCCATCAGGGGTGGTAGTGGTACAGGCCAGGTACACTGATTGGCAGAAAGAGATGTGGAAATGCATTTAAACACAAGAACATCAGGAAAAATGGAAGAAATGAGCGACTCTATAATGTCAGACATGAAATATGAACATCCAGCATCCACCTTCATCCTGTCTCTTCTCTGAGACCTCTCCGGCCAGTAAAAGTCTTTTACGTTGAAACTTTTTCCTCTCTGGTCTTTCTCTTGCTGTCTTTATTTTCTTCCGTTCCAAACATCTTCTTACGTTTCTGGGAAGAATCTTCCACACAACATGTTCAAACTGACCAGCGTGTTGATATCCAGTTGCTAGAGAGTGACCTGGTGCTGGAAAACCAAATGCTGGTGTGAAGGGATGCACTGGGACGATTAGAGAAACGGTGAGCTGGATCAGCCTGCATGCAACGACAGATCCAGCTATTTACAACTGTTGTTTTATACAATAAAGTTTAAAAATACGGCTTTTATGAAAAATAAAAAAACAACAACAAAAATTTGCTTACCATCACAAAAACTGTTAATAATGATTAAACTGGGCTAAGTAGACGCTCTGAGTGATACGGAATGAAGACCTGAGTCTTCCACTACCTTTGCTTCTTTACACCTCCTGGAAAGCTTGTAATGTTTCATGTAAAGCGCTTCGAATAGTCTTCTACATGAAAGGTGTACAAATAAACCTGCTGTGCACATGCAGGCGCATCATCACTGTGCATTTCTGTGTGTGTGTGTGTGTGTGTGTTGCACGGTGCATCCCGGCAGTGCAGTTGGAATAATAACAACAATAATAGTGGAGGTGAAAGAAAGGACGGATGGGGCTGTGTATGGACAGCATACACAGGCCACGGCGTTTTCTACTATTTCTTCTCTTTGTGCAGATCATTCATCCACTTCTTCATCCTTCTCTTTTGTCTTCATTCCAACAGTTTGAACCTTCTCTCTCTCTCCACCTCTCAGTCTTCCCTCTCTCTTTCCACCCCCCCAACACCATCATCTCCCCCCTCTCACCCTTTAACCCCCTCCCTCTTTCTCTTTCTGGCTAATTTAAAATTTGTCAGACGCTTGCGTCTTCTGGATGGCTGGCCTTTGATATTTTGCGAGCTCCATTTGGCACAAACAAGCCTGCGGCCCCGGTGCATCCTGCTGACTGCTGCACTAGTGGCGGACCCCCGCCATTTATCTTAGCACCGGCCACCCAATGCTTACTCATTACAGGAGCCTCAGCACCAGCTTAACCCCCACCTCTCTGCCAACTGCGCACATACAAACACACCTAGAAAATGCACTGAAACATAAGCAAATGCATATCAGCAAACACATTGGTACCCCACAGACCCAAGCTGAGGAGCAACCAGACACACAGACACATGCCTGCAAACACGTGCACACATTTTGGGATCATTGGTCATCGTCTCAGCTCCCCCCCACAGAGGTAAATGCCAACATTTTAACTCAGGCGACGTGCACGTCTCTCTGTGTTTTAAAGCCTCCCCACTGACTCTCATTGCTGTTTTTCTCTGCATGTCTACCAGGACGCGTTCTCTGGGTCTTCTCCTGCAGGTTCCCACATCCACTGGAGTTTGTTGCATGTCTCTGATAAAAGCTCAGTCTGACCTGGTCACCAGCAACCTGCAGCCATTAGTCTTCCTTTGTTTCAGCTTAGCTTAGCTTAGCTTTCTTAGCATGTGTTTTCTTCATGCTTCAGTCCTGAATGCTTACTTTTTGTTAACCTTAGCGCCCATTCACACCAGCCTTTTGTCCATTTACGCATAAGTTCTGCTTTTTTGGAGGTATTGTGAATGTACAAAAGAACTCTGATCTGGTTCAAAGGAGCAGACTGCGGTCCACCTACAAATGTGGGTCTTGGCCTACTTCCAGCTGAACAGTTACAGGAAGCCTACAAAGCAAAATGCATTGTGCGTTCAGTGCATGACATCATGGATAAACACAACCAAAACAATAAGATCCAGATCTACTGTTTTCTAAACATGTTTCCTTTATACTGTAAATATATTTATTTCTGCTGTAAACATGTTTATTTAAACTGTAAACATGTTTATTTCAGCTGTAAACATGTTTATTTCTGCTGTAAACATGTTTATTTATACTGTAAACATGTTTATTTCAGCTGTAAACATGTTTATTTCTGCTGTAAACATGTTTATTTATACTGTAAACATGTTCATTTAAACTGCAAACATGTTTATTTCTGCTGTAAACATGTTTATTTATACTGTAAAAATGTTTATTTATACTGTAAACACGTTTATTTAAGCTGTAAACATGTTTATTTATACTGTAAACATGTTTATTTCAGCTGTTAACATGTTTATTTCTGCTGTAAACATGTTTATTCCTGCTGTAAACATGTTTATTTCAGCTGTAAACATGTTTATTTCTGCTGTAAAAATGTTTATTTATACTGTAAACATGTTTATTTATACTGTAAACATGTTTATTTCCGCTCTAAACATGTTTATTTATACTGTAAACATGTTTATCTCAGCTGTAAACATGTTTATTTCTGCTGTAAACATGTTTATTTATACTGTAAACATGTTTATCTCAGCTGTAAACATGTTTATTTCCGCTGTAAACATGTTTATTTATACTGTAAACATGTTCATTTAAACTGCAAACATGTTTATTTCTGCTGTAAACATGTTTATTCCTGCTGCAAACATGTTTATTTCAGCTGTAAACACCTTTATTTCTGCTGTAAATATGTTTATTTATACTGTAAACATGTTTATTTATACTGTAAACATGTTTATTTCCGCTCTAAACATGTTTATTTATACTGTAAACATGTTTATTTCTGCTGCAAACATGTTCATTTAAACTGCAAACATGTTTATTTCTGCTGTAAACATGTTTATTTCTGCTGTAAACATGTTTATTCCTGCTGTAAACATGTTTATTTCAGCTGTAAACATGTTTATTTCTGCTGTAAAAATGTTTATTTATACTGTAAACATGTTTATTTATACTGTAAACATGTTTATTTCCGCTCTAAACATGTTTATTTATACTGTAAACATGTTTATTTCTGCTGTAAACATGTTTATTTATACTGTAAACATGTTTATCTCAGCTGTAAACATGTTTATTTCTGCTGTAAACATGTTTATTTATACTGTAAACATGTTCATTTAAACTGCAAACATGTTTATTTCTGCTGTAAACATGTTTATTTATACTGTAAACATGTTTATCTCAGCTTTAAACATGTTTATTTCTGCTGTAAACATGTTTATTTCTGCTGTAAACTTGTTTATTTCTGCTGTAAACATGTTTATTCCTGCTGCAAACATGTTTATTTCAGCTGTAAACACCTTTATTTCTGCTGTAAATATGTTTATTTTAGCTGTAAACATGTTTATTTCTGCTGTAAACATGTTTATTCATGCTCTAAACACGTTTATTCCTGCTGTAAACATGTTTATTCCTGCTGCAAACATGTTTATTTCAGCTGTAAACACCTTTATTTCTGCTGTAAATATGTTTATTTTAGCTGTAAACATGTTTATTTCTGCTGTAAACATGTTTATTCCTGCTCTAAACACGTTTATTCCTGCTGTAAACATATTTATTTCTACTGTAAACATGTTTATTCCTGCTGTAAACATGTTTATTTCTGCTGCAAAGTTGGTGTTTTTAACATGGGAGTCTATGGAGATTTGTTCTGTTTTGCAGCCCCTAGTGGATGAAGAGGGAACTGTAGGTTTATGTACTTCTGCGTAGGCTTCACCTTGAACCGCCAGAGGTTGCCGCTTGGGGACGATAGGCGGTCGTAGAAAATGGAGAAATGACTCGCAGATGGATGTGGAAGGACTCAGCATAGCAGCTTTATGTGTGCATTTGAGGTTAAAATAAGTAAAAAAAAAAAATCACTGAAGAAGCCAGATTTACTGTGTAAAAGATGTTTCACATCCTGAAGACAGTAATAGAAAAACTGTGAGAACCAGAAGGTCAGAGCGGAACCAACGCTTCACCGAGCTCGCTTACATGACCACTGTAATCTCATAACTGGAAGTAATCCGATTACTGTAAATGATCTGATACGTCAACATCCACCTCTGAAGTACAACACTGGAGTAAGTTCTGGTTCATATTTTTCAGTGTCGCTCATGTGTAGCTAGTAGCGGTTAGCTGCTAATGTGCGAGCTAACATGCTACACAGAAAACCACATGTGTGTTTGACTTCAGTCATACCACGACTTCCTGTTGCTGCTCGACGGCAGGTTTTCCTTCTGCTGACGTCACAACGGCGTCGCTTCCGTCGAGGCAGCACAGGCTTGGCAGGCAGGTAAAAGACTAAACAAACCACATGCACAGACGTGTGTGGATCTGATTTGTCATGATTAGAAAACTGCTGTGATCTGATGAAGCATAATCACACCATGGTGTCATGATCACTGGAATAATCTGACACTCCTGACTGGATCCGTGTTGACGATGGTAAAGTCATCCTGGCTTGATTACTGTCACTCAGTTCTAAGTGTCACCCATTCAGTTCAATTTAACTTTATTTATACAGCACGGCTGTGACAGCTGTTTATAGAACATGTGTTCTTTTATTACATTACAACTGTCTAGATATGACAGTTCTGTTCTGTTTTTATTGAAGTATTTTTGTTTTATAAACAGAATACATGACCAACAAATGACAGAAAAAAAAAAAATCTCTGTTTTACAAACAAATTTAATATGACTTTGTCTTTAATGGCTCCATTGTTTCCAAAGGTTTTTTGTCTGAGGGAGAAAGTTTTTCGCTCCATACCAGATTTCGTGGTTTATTTCCTTCCATTCCAAAATAGTTGGAGGTTCTTCTTGTAGCCATTTCTGTGTGACGGCGTCTTACAGGCTGCTAGGAGTATTTGAAGGAGATAACGGTCTTGTTTCTTCAGTGCACTTGGAATATTACCCAAGTAAAAAAACACTAAAACCTTTTTCCAGTCGTTGTAGTATAATCAGTTGAATAGTCTTGACCACATCTGTCCAATAAGGGGAGATTTTAGGGCATTCCCAGAAGATATGACGGTAAACGGCAGAGGTACACCCACATTCCCTCCAGCGTTTACCATCTTTAAAGTGGCTTGACTCGGGGGGTAATAAAGAAACGCATTGTGTTCTTCCAGGTGAACTCCCTCCACAAATCAGAGCTTGAAGTTGCTGCCAGTTTTACAAATATTCAACCAATCTTCTTCAGTTAATTCTGTTTTAGCATCTTTCTCCCATCTGAGATGAATGTACATCGTAGACCTTTTCTGTTCCATCTGCAGTGTTAAATAAATCCTAGAGATATGTTTTCTGTTAAGTTTCACTTTGCAAGCATCTTTAAAACTGTTGACTAAGGAGGGTCTGTCATGGTTTTTAGAAAATAATATTAGCATTAAAATAATACCTGAACTAAAGATACCTGACAAGGTTATCTCTTTCCAGGTTATGACGATCGACAGCTGTGGGAAAGTATCTGTTCCCTTTTCAGATGATATCTGCCGATATGCAGTCATGCCCCAATCCCACCAGAGTTTAGACTGGTTATCAGTTTTTACTGAGTCACATGCTGAGTTGAAGACTTTAGCCTCACATTCAGTGATGCTACTTTTAAGTTGTTTAAGCCAGAAGCTGAGTGGTACCTTAATCCAGTTGGACATCTTATTTAAAAGCACTTTTACTGGTGGTCTGTCCCATAGAACAGAGGGGAGGGAGTGTGGGTTTCAGCTTGGTCTACTTCCTTCCACCTGGCATCCCATGCTGGGTCACACCACGCTATCAGAACTCTGAGTTGAGCAGGTAGGGGTTAGGATGGTAGGTTTCTAAACGTGGGACGGCCATGCCTCCTTCACTTCGAGGTAATTGCAGTTCTGGGTTTAATGTCAGATTTACCTGTAAATGTTTGCATGATGAAACAGTAGAAACATCAGAGTCTGATGGAAATAAAAGCATTCTCTAAACGCAACAAGTGCTTCATTTTTCATGAAGAATCAAAAGTGTATTTATTATCTTAAAGTCCTGGTTTATGTATGAACTTAGTTTGTCTCACAGCCGTGTCAAATGTAGGTAATTCCACAACACAGCGACTGTACAATGATGCAGAAATTTGGCTGAAAAAGGAGCAAATGTGATATAATTAAAAAAAAACAAAAACAAAAACAAAATGTTTTTTAGCTTACATTTGCAGAAAACAGAAGAGCAGGAAGGCTGTTAGGTAACGTGTAATGGTAATATCCACACCCTGATGACAACAGGCGTCCACTCCCACTGTGTACCATGATTCCTCTGAATGACAGATTCAGTCACATGAAATATTTAGTGGAACAAGCAGTCGCTCATATTTATTATAGAATCAGCGTTTGATGAATGAATAAAGTTATAACTAACAGAAGTTTGTAGAAATAACACACATAGATCAGCAGTGACCAAGCCTTTTCTCATCTGTACATCATCCTCTCACGTCTGAAACACACACACACACACACACACTGTTTCCATGTTTCCACACGTCTTCCTGCTACTATCTACCTGCTATCCTCACTGCAGCACCTCCACCTCAGCTGCATCCCAAATGTCTTCTTGGCTTTATTCCAGCCATAGAGGATCATTATTTTCCTGCTTTTCTCATCACTTGTTGATCTTTGGCTGCTCCTGATTGGACGTTACCGTCAGTTTAAGCTCTCTGATTGGTGGAAAGTCTGACAGGAAGTGTCTTCATCATCATGTCCAGGTGAAAATAGAGGTCTCTTAGCAACATGGTAGTGATGGTGATGAAGATGTGATAAATAATGGTGGATTTACCATCTAGAGTCTCTGAATAAACACTACATGTTGTGTCTGGATTGTAAACCTCCTGGACGGATAGAAACGCTGGAAAACCTCCGTAGACCAGCTGGAGGATCACATGACCATCACAGTTCCACACTGCTGGTCCTGAGGACCTGATGATGATGTCAGTGATAAGACTCAGAGAGGCTGCAGAGTTTTAAGCCTTAAAGAAAAACTCATCTGTTTTTCAAATAAGAAAAATGTAATAAAGAACTAAAAATATTTAAATGTGAGGCACAGTCTTGCACCTTTTGTCTATTTTTATACTTATTTATGTTTTTCTTTTATTCTAAGACATCGAAGGAAATGGTTCCAGATTCATTTGTATGTGCGGGTGTGTTTGTAACAGACTAAACATTATCTATCCTCAAGCCTCACCTCAAATCAAATTCATTGTTGTGAAATATTGATTTGTTTCAACTTATTTCAAGCTCATGTAGATGTCACACAGACACACACATGCATGCACGTGCACAGACACACACACCTGTCCTCTTTTGCTTTGTATTGTGCTTCCTCCTGGACGGAGGGGGGCAATTTCTGCAGCACTAAAGCTTTAAGTGAGGCAGAAAATAGACATTGAATTCTCTGTTAATATTGGTTTAATCACAGTTCTCTTTTTCAGGAGCTGCTTCAGACAGAGATGTGTGAACAACCAGAGGTCTGAGTCCGGTGTAACTGGGGGGACTGATGTCAGCCAGAGGTGGCTAACATGAATGTCTGCTTTTAATTTTCTGGAAAAGAAAAGATTTATTTTGCACCAATGAGAACTTTGACTACGAGTGCTTGATGAGAAATTCTTTAAGAATATTCAGAAACATCTTGACACACTGTTTTCTGGGCTTAAAGCAGGCAAAGCCGCCGTTTTCCATGACTGCTAAAGAAACGCCCAGTTTAAACGCTCATCGCATGCAGAAGAGAAGTGAACCCTTTCCTCTGTATTGTACGTGACATGACCTAAGCGAGCAGGTAGATATTTATTTTCCTGTCACACATGAAACACAGACAGTTGGCCAAGTTTGTGGGAAGGTGGGGAGGAAAAGAAAAGACACCATCGTAACAAAAACCAGTCATGCACAACAGTTACACTAAACAATATTTTATTATTGATTAGATCCAAGTTTTCCTCTATTATCTGTTCCTCTCAGCAGACAAGAGAAGGGTTAAAAGTAAACTAAACAAGCTAGCTAGAAATTTGATCTAAACCGGCTGGAAATGACAAACCCAACATAAAGGAAGTATCACAACTACAACTATAATCTCTACAGTAAGCTGAGATGTGTGACAGTCCTGCAGAAGAGTCAGAATCAAGATGAGTTCATGTGTCAGCGGAAATTCTCCTGGAACACAGAAGAGCATGGAAATGTTTTCTCCTAACAGAAAAGCACATTACTATTAGTGGAAACCAGATAATAGCAGCTTGATTGTTCTACAAATGACTAAATTATTCCTTGGAATGAGTCGTGTCTGGACTGAGCCCGATTTAGACCCGACTGCTCGACAAACCTTCACTGTCCTGCCTGGTTGTGGGTTGTCGGATCACACCACACACGTCCATACCCAGCCTGGTGTGACATGGCGAGACTGGTGATCTGGCATCAAACACGCTTCACCACCATGACGCTGCTGATCTGTTCCTATATACAGGAAGACAAAGTTCCTTCTGCCAAGATTAAAAACAGCTTTTTATTAACTGCCAAGTAGACGCATGCACACGCACACGCACACGCACATATATATATATATATATATATATATATATATATATATATATATATATATATATATATATATACATATATATATATACACATATATATATATATATATATATATATATATATATATATATATATATATATATATATATATATATATATATATATATAGTAAATGCACTGGTAACTTGCTCTTCCGTATTTTTGTGGCGTTTGAGTGATTTTACCTGTTAGCTTAGCTACAGTTAGTTGTATTTAGCCTAAATAGTCCAAAGTCTTCGGGCACATTCACACTGGTGCTGCTTGGTTCACTTTAAACTGGTCCGAGACCAGTTCTACAGATAGTCTCTGGTTCATTTGGAGCAGTGTGAACACTCTTCCTCACTCAGATGTGAACTCAAGAAGTGAACCATGGTCTGAGTCAAAGCCTGGACCTTTCACTTGCAACAGCACCATCCAGAGAAACACACTTGTTGTAGAGCAACATGCTGGATGGCTCGATGCCTCTTCTGCTGTTCACACAGGACAGATTCAGATTTTATTCTCCTCTCCTCTATCAGTTGTTCCAGGAAATACCGCTCCTTGCATGACGTGCTGCAGGTGGTGTGGTCTGATCGAGGAAAGTGAAAGCCAGATAAACTGATAACAGTGTCACTGTTTTCAGAGTTTTCCACCCAAACAGAACCAAGTTCCTTGGTAGGAATGCACCTTCATGCACCTTCATGCACCTTCTGACTTCTTCTGGTGTTGATGATCCTATCTGGAAACTGGTACTTGTCTTCTCTGAAGACTTATCCTGTCAGAAAATCCAGTCAACATGCGGCTCGGTCCAGCTAAGAGGGTGTCATGGTGACGACTGTGCAGATACAAACCTCTGATGGAAGTCAGCGGGATTGGATTTTCACTATAAAATCAATAAACAAAACTCTTAGATTAATTGTCACGTTTCAGCCTGCTTCAGAAAGCGTTGGTATGGATGAACCCTGCGGTTCATTAACTGTGTCAGTGAGCAGGAATCCTGCAGCGTAGCTGGTAGCCTGTGCAGGACTGGAGCATTTACCCGTATTGGTTTACAGCGACACATTCCAGCTAATTGAAGCCAGACTTCCCCTCTCAGTATCCATCCACTGACACTTTCTCAAAAGAGATGGGGTGTCTATTAAAATGATGCATGTCCCATCGTAACACAAAACGACCACAATCCTTCTGCCCTGATGACATTCAGAAATGACAGCACAGACACAGGTGCACATGCAAAAGTTCTCATGTGCGCACATCACACACACACTCACACACACACACACACACACACACACACACACACACACACACACACACACACAGAAAACTGTGATTCCCTCAGCCCCTCCCATCAGAGAAGTGAAGCCTTTTAATTATCTGCTGATTACCTGTTAGATCACCTTAGCTAATGGAGAGCAGCTCCCCAGGGAGCCATCCAATCTAACTCTCATCTCACACAATGGGCTCCTCTTCACTGGAGAGTAGACTGTGTGTGTGTCTGTGTGTGCGCGCAAAACAGAGACAGACAGAGAGTCCCTCTAAGGCAGATGCCGAGATTAGTACTGAAAATAGCCGTCTATTTATTCTTTCATACACTAGATTACCATCACACCCTGCTCCGAATTCACACACCACCTCTGTGTCGTCTAATTTTGGTGGCAGGCTTCCATTTTCATCAGACTTGTAGCCGAGATCATCGCTGATTATTCCCCAACCAGTTTTTATGCATCTCTGAGTTGCTCAGCTCTGTACTTTGCATGCATTACTTTAACTGAGTGTTTTGGCTTCTTTTATTGTTCTGCATCTTTATATTTTAACTAGTTATTACAGACCTGTAACCTGAAGACAATCAGGTTGCCGGAGATGACTGTGGTGCGGGCTGCAGGACTGCAAACACCTTTTACAATCTGTCTATATATAGATATATATATATATATATATATATATATATATATATATATATATATATATATATATATATATATATATATATATATATATAGTAAGTAAAATTCAGGGTGGACTTGGACCACGCGTGTCAAAACCTTCGTGCAACTTCATGAGCATTTGGGGCAGCAGTGGCTGAAGGCTGCAGGTGGTAAAGCAGATCTTTGAGGGACCAGAAGGTCATATTTCTGCTCCAGGACAGCATTTAGCTTGCTAACACCAAGACTTCCCTTTCCCCAGTCATTTCTTCCATTGCATCTGGGGACATCCTGAGATGTCCCAGGCCAGACATAGTTCCTCCAGTTGGTCCTGGGTCTTCCCCAGGGTCTCCTCCCAGCTGGACATTGTAGAAGCATCTTTTAGTGTGAATGAGTAGTGGATTCACATTGAGTGCCGTCAGCAACAGATATAAATATAAATCTGTTTATAGTTAGAGGTCGGTCAGCATGCAGCCCTGCCCCTACTGTGGAGGATCCACGATTTCTGATCAGAAACTGGTTGTGAGGCGGTGACTGCTTCTAGTAACCTCGTGCAGACTACATGAGCCATGACACAAAATCAGCTGAAAATCAGGCCATCTGAAAACTGGTCGTCCGAGTGAAAAATTGGCTCAAAATAAGGAAAAAATCGTATTGTGTATTCCCGCCGTTACTCACATGTTGCCTGCACACTCAATAATAGAGGTACCAGCTTGTACCTAAAAAGGTACAAATGCTTGTCGCTGGGGGTGTACTCTTTTGAGAGACATTTCTGTACCCTTCAGTTCTGGTCTATTTCTGTACCTTATCAAGTTCAACCTCACCTTATCAAGTTATGTTTTTTATATTTTCCACAGCATTAGGCCTGGTCCATGCCACTTAGCAATATTATCTTATCTTTAATCTAGAAATAATCTTCAAAAACTCAAAATACTGACCAGCCGTACACTTAGTTTGCAGCATCTGACCTTCATTGTCTGGTGTAGTAAATGACTGTTAAGTAGTACTACTGTCATCACTCAACTCTGCTCTAGTTTGTAACATTACAGCCATTAACATTACATTTTTCAATGCTGCAGGTTCCCTGATGGTCAAAATGGTACAAATTTGTACTTTATGTCACTTTGAACCCTTTTTCGTACCCTGAAGGTGCTTCTGGTCTCTTAAAGACCAGTATTGTACTTTTGAGAGAACGTTTCTTTAAAATGTACCTATAGGTACAGAAATGTCCTCATCTTGTACCTCTGTTTTTGAGAGTGAGTGGTTTGGAAGGTTTTTACATGAGGAGCATTGACAGTGGTGTTCAGTCCACTTCAAACCATCCCTGGTACACTTCCATGGTCATAAGGGTCATTTGGAGCAGTGTGAACACTCATTCAAACTGCGGTTCACACCATGGAAGTGAGCTCTGGTCCCCTGGTTTTACCTCCAGACTAAAGGCCAATGGAGCATCCAGAGAAGCAAAGGCATGTCTTCCTGCCTCTCCTGCTGGTCATACTGGACAGATTCTGGTGAAAACCAGATCAGGTTAGGACACTAAATTAAAAAATCAAACCAGACTGCAGATGTTTTATTGTTGTCCTTTGTTTACTGGTGGTGAAGGAGCCATTTTCAGTCCTGACCAATCAATGAGCCAGATTTTCTGCTTCTTTCTTCCTGGTCATTGGTCATTTGGAGTAATATTACTTTCTAGCTTGAGTGAAGTTCGGTGTGCAAACAAACCAAAGGAAGGAAGGATATTTTGCACAATTCCCACCCAAACAAACGAGTCCCCAAATTATCCCGGTGGAAACGTGTCCAGTCTCTGGAAATGATTTTCCAATCAATGCGTAAACATTTAGTCTGAAAATGGCTTCAAATCGATGTGTTAGGTGAGCCCAGTTTTCCATCAGTAATCACAGATCAGAGTTCAGCTGTGATGAGAGATAAAATAAACATTTTACCGTGATGTTCATTACTTCTGCATGAAGGAACACTGTTGTCTGACAATACAAAGCAAAAGGATGATTCTCATAAACCTTAACCAGAAAGTTGGTTGTTCTGGTTAATCAGACTCCCAAAATAATTCACAAGATTTCCTGTTCAGATTTCCAGACGTTTCTCTTCCTTCCTTCTGAATTTGTTGTGAAATGACTTTTGGTCATAAAAATCACAGTTTGACACGGTTAAAGAGTTCTTTATGGAACAAAATCTGTGCAGTAGCAGAATGAATTTTGACCTTTGCAGCCCTCCGTCTGTGTGGCGTCACCTGAACTGACGGAGATCAAGTCTCCCAGAAGTTCAGCAGAGGAAAAGAAACAGAAGTTGTCCTTAAAACGGAGAAATCCAGCGAGAAACGCAGCTGTTTGTCTCCTTACCAGAGAGTCCAGTCATTGTGAATGTGGCTGCGTCAGTGTAGGAAATAAAACAACGATTTTGAGGTGAACGAGGTTGTGGAACATCTTCAGAGGAAACAGAGTCAGAGTTGCTACACGTCAGTTTTCATCCTTTCTCACGTCTCTTCGGTTTTCTTTCTCCATCAAACACAAATCAGAACAAATGTTGCTCTAATATTCATCCCTCTGATGGAGTCTAAATGCTTACACTGTTGACAAACTGTGCTTTCTGTAAGTATTTGTCACGTATACTCTCTGAGTCCTGCTAGCGCGCTGCTCCATTCAGGTGGTTTCATGACGGGAACTACAGGATGACGGTTTATGGAACAGTCTGGTCCAAACCAGCAGTCTGTCCCCGCTTTCTGATGACTGAGATTATAATGAAACCACAAATACAAATTAATTTTCCTGACATATAAATGTTTTGTCAGTTTTCTGTTGGATTACGGAGGATTTGAAACGTAGGATAGAAATTGGGAAAAGTGAATAGAAATAGTAGAACAAAACAAATTCATGTTTTTAATGCAAAAGCTTATAATCAGTTTATATAACTGAGAGCTGTTTAACGGATGTCTGAGGAAGAGGAGATAGAAACTGATCAGTGTGCTTTGCATTACATCTGAGAGCAGCAGCAGGAGGTGGCCAGTCCTGCAAAGATCCAGTGAATAAATGTGATTATGAGTTTTTGCTCCTGATGTCTACTTCTCTAACCTCCATTCAGCATCTGGAGCCCACCAGTGTGATTAAATAACGTCCACAGCTGTGTAAAGCTCTCAACAAGCGTGGAATCAGCGATGGAGAACCAACCTTCCAGCACTTTCCAGATAAGGACAGGCGGAAGTGAGGAAGGCACGGCGTCCCTGAAAACATCCCTTCTGGCATCATGGCACCGTGCCTTCCCAGGATGATGCTGGAAGCAGCTTCCCAGTCTGGTTAAGCATCTCCGTCTCATGAAAAACCAGCCGGACAAAACAACAAGCTAATGAGGATGTAACCATCCGCTCACAATTCCCCGACATCTTAATCCAGACTCGGGGCCACGTGCGTCAAATTGAACCTGTCTGGGAAGAAGTCCGGGTCTGGCAAGGGAGGCGATGGGTTACATGGAGTTGTCTGTGGGCAGAGAGGGAATGAAAGATTCCCTTCCAGCATGTTCCCTCATCAGGGATAGCCTGGCCTGCCATCAGAGTCATGGTGCTACAAACACAGCGGCAAGCCGAGATGAGAGAGAAGGTTTCCCAAAGACGCCCGACTGCAGCATCAAACAGGAAAGACACACGGGACGGGAGATAGAGGAAGAAGAGAGAGTGTGACTGAAAGAAGGATGGAGAGAGAGGGATACAGAGAGAGGGGCCCTGGAGTGGTGCCAAGTTCCCAAGGTAGTGTACAAGTATCTTTAGAAGCCGGGCGTCTTGTTAGCTAATACATTACACCAATCACGGCCGGCTATCTTAAGCTACAATTAATCTGCGCGCTGGCACAGGCTGATAGGACAGCAACATGCTGTTTCTTAATTAAAAGCAAACGGATTAAAAATGATTAATAACGGTATTAAATATTCTCATGGACTACAAGCGCGGGGAAATCGGGGGGCTTTCTTATGCAGGCTTAAAACGAAGAAGTCATTAACGGCAGGCCCAATCTCCCTAAGCCAGGGCTTTACTTTGTTTGGGATCACAAGTTGCTTACTTCATGAATATGCATTTTGCCCCTATCAAGTCGAGACCAAAAGGCAATATCGTGGTGTGGTGGTGGTGTGGTATTTTTCCCCTCAGTGGCTGTGAAACTTTGAGTTTTTGATTTGTGACATTTCGTGGTCTGCCTTTGTAGCTGAGGCCTGTGTGTGTGTGTGTGTGTGTGTGTGTGTGCGCGTGTGTGTGTGAGCTGCTTCCTGGCCACAGGCTGCTCTGATGGAAAACATATCTGGTGGAACAACGACAGCGTTTTGCTTCTGCATGTGTGATTCCTCTTTGATTACAGTCACAAATAAGTGGGATATAAGGCAGGTATCAGTGTGAACAGATGTGTTGGTTACATCCTCACCAAGACCAAGAATTAAATCAGACACTTTGTGTTGATTACAGTCAGTGTGTTAAAAGCTGTGGAACAGTCTGATTTAGTCATCAGACCAGTTTGTTTGTTTAGGAATGTTAAATGATTATACGAGTTCAGCAGCTGATTATATGCATCACTTTTATGTTTCTGTGTCTTTTAAAACTTTAAAAACAATTATTTAAACAAGGCGTAGGCATATTACAGCTGAGCTAAAAATGTTCCTTTAGTCATTAGTCCTCCTTCCTGGGCTTACGTTTGGAGTTTTTACTCAGTGTTTCAGGTCAGGATGGGCAGTACCAAATATTCCCTGTTGATAAGATTCCATTAGTTTCAGGTTCTTCATAACTACTGATACCAAAACCTTCTGCTGCGTAAAGGAAAATTACAGGTTTAAACAAGTTATTGCAAAGGAAATATTAACAAATCAAATAAAAATATCAAAATATATATTTGTTTAAATGATAAAGTAAGGAAACAACAAATAAATATTAAGTAATGAACATTTCTATAATAAAATAATAAATGTAATAGTAAGATAATTAAATATACAAGAACCTGCATTAAAGCTGAGATACATCATCATCATCATCATCATGCCTGGCTGGGTTTTCATTGGTTAAAACATGATTAAAAACAAATGTCATGCTTTGCAGCAACACAGTGGTGTCACTGTAGTAGTACTGTGAAAATAAACAATAGATGAAAGTACTGAATCCAGTATTTTGGCTGGCAGATATGGAAGTATCGATACTTTCATCTCTAAGTTCATGTTTTTAAGTCTTAACAAATAAGTTGGAATGATTTAACGCTGACACAAATCACTGGTTTCACACATTTTACCTACATTTTATATAACTGCATTATAAATAATACTCATTTTAATGCAATTTTTAATTTACAGAAAAATGGTGAAGGACTTCTTCTTTTACACTGGAACAACTATGTATCAATAATTTAATGAATTCAAGCAGATAATTTAGTAGACTATGGAAACGATTGTGGAGGAAAGACAAGACAATGTGTTTAAAAACTCGGGAGTTGTGTAAATGTTTTTCAGGATCACAGTGTGAGTCTGATCAAAGTCACACCTGAACATGATTTCATATCAATCTCAGAACTCAGGAGAGCCTTCTTCTCTCTGACAGAGGCTGTGAATAGCATCATTGTGAGCCTGTGAGTACAATTACAGCCTCTAAATTCAGCATTGCTGTAATCAGGCCCTCTGGTTCTGTGTAATTTAAATACTCATGGCTTGTGTCCAATGGCTCCTATGCCAAACCCAAGTGTTAGCTGTAATTGACCATACAAGCCTTTTCTCCCCTTTTCTCTGCTAATTTCATAAGTGCTATTTTTAAAATGTCAATTATAAAGCAGATTAATGTATTTTAACACAAGATTAGGTGCATTTTGGCTCGAATTGCAGGCCAATCACGTTGGTTTGATTGCATTTCTGTCCCTTTTGTGGAGCATTAAAGGCCTTTCTGCTCCAGTTTACTGGTAAAATAAACATACAGCAAGTGTTGATGTGGCTCCTGATTAAAACATTTGCAGGATGTTTTCCTTTAAGCCACACAGAAGCATCCTCACATGCATAACTGTGACAAACCTGAAGGAGAAGATACTGGGTTCCAGTGGTTCCAGTGGTAGGTAGACTGGGAAAAGGTTTCTGTTTCATTTGCCTATGCTTCCAGGTTCTCTCCCCCTCTTCCCCTCCCATCTCTCACCTGTCCCTTTTCTCCTTCTGTTACCATTTAATAGGTGTTTAAACTGTATTTCAGGCTTTTTTTTCTTGAATTTTCCCTGTTTTGCAGCAGCAGGCTGTTCTCAGAATAACTGTTTTGTCTCTTGTTATCTCTTCCTTTCTGTTCTCTTTCTGTCCCTCTTCTGTCCTCTCCGGTCCGGTCCAGCAGCATAAACTCTATAATAAAAACAACTATCCAAAACAAATACAAAAATGAGATAAGAATCCAGAAAATCAAGGGGATCATTATATCTATAAAGCTTCCCTTGGCAAAATAAATTTGCTCAGCAGAACACAGCATCCAGAACATCATTCTGCTTTCTTAAATGCTTAAAAAATAAATAAATAAAAAAATTAAAAAATAACTGAACCATGCGGTTCTGATCTGATGCTGAGCGTTCTGGTGTTTTCTGGATGCTTCTCTGAGTAGGTACACACTAAAAATACTCCTAATTCCTTTGGCTCATGTCATGTCTGTTAAATGGATCAATGAAAAACATTTCAACCTTAATAATGAAATGAAATTATGTCCTCCAATAATCTAGAATTTGAAAATATTGTTTTTATTTAAAAGTAATAAACGTTAAAACCAATTTATGCTGGTCAGGCAGGCGGACTGATAATTTCATCTGTCATCAGTGTCATTTGGTCCGTTTTCAGAGAGATTAGCTGTTTATCATTTGACTCTAAAAGTAGAGTGATACCACCGGAAATACAGGAGCAGTGTTGGGTTGTGAAGCTGAACCAAACCAGAGAAGAAGAAAAGGAACAGGAAGAAGACATAGAAGTTGCGAACTAAAAAACACCCGAAGAAGATGCAGAAGAAGTTGAGAACAGTTTTATGCATAGACATCATATATATGTGGACGCCTCATTGAGCGCTGGAGAGTGAACCAGCGTCGCCGCCATATTGGATGGGTCTCCGCCATATTGGATGGGTCTCCGCTGTCGAGTTTTGCTGCAGCGTCAACGTAGTTTCCCCACAAAACTCTTTTGTGGAACAACGCGTATATATTACACACTAAAAAAACCCCACTTTTCTACATAACTGGTTGATAAATAATATTAACACAGTGAATGATCTCCTGAATGCAAGTGAATTGTTAGAATTATTATTATATTATTATTAGAATTATTCCTGCACACCAAGAACCCAGTAGAGGCAACACAGGATTAAAAAGTAGAAGTAGAAAAAAAAAGTGTAGCTTCATATATGAGTAACGAAGCAGAGCAACACTAATACACACATATATATACACACACACACACACACACACACATATATATATATATATATATATATATATATATACACACACACACAAATTGTGTATATATATATATATATATATATATATATATTGTAAGCCAGGAAAGACACGAGCGGTGGAGTGAGTACCATTAACGAGAGGAGGCAGAGACAGGCTGGAGGTGGTCCACGTCTTTTTTTTCTTTTTATTTTCTTTGTAAAGTGCCACAAAACTCAAAGTGCCAAGTGCAATAAAGTGCATCAGAGAGTTAAAAACAGAAGGTGGCTTCTGTTGCAGCAGAGAGGCCTGATCTGTTCACGACGCCTTAAATGCCGTCTGCTGAAATTGGATAAACCATGAAACTCTATAGGTGTAACACAAAACAACATTAACCTTAAACTCATATTCAGACTCTCTAACGCCAAACCATAACCAAAACTAACAAAAAGAAAACCCCCAACCGAAATAAACCGAAATAAACCCCCAAACAAAACCACCTAAACTAAAGACTAAATAATACCACATCCTAAAACCAACACCCCCCCCCCCCCCCCCCCCCGTCTTGTTCCTCCCCTTGGTCCAGCTCGGAACGTTCTCCAGCGGCGTCTGGTCTCCAGGAAATCTTTTGGCCAGACGCCGCCTCCCTGGACACAAGAGGAGGACATTAGTAAAAACAAAACCCGACATACATTCTTACCTACACTCCACACTTCTAACATTCACACATGCGCCCCACACATAAAAGAAAGTACCAATTTAAAAGATGTACACATATATTGCACTTATCCAATCATAATTGTCGTGTATATATATATATATATATATATACTTTTCAACACCGGTCTGAGACAAAATAGAGTCCCAGTGCTGTGCAAGTAAACACCTTTCAGGACCCATTCCAGTTTGCATATCGTAATGGACTTGGGGTTGAAGATGTCATCATATACCTGCTCCAGAGAGCACACTCTCATCTGGACCATTCAGGCAGCACTCTGAGGGTCATGTTCTTTCATTTCTCAGTGCTTTTAATACCATTCAGCCTGCTTTGTTATGTGAGAAGCTCCATAAATTCCAGGTGGATACCTCCACAACCACCTGGATCTATGACTACCTCACAAACAGACCCCAGTTTGTGAGACTGAAAGGTTGTGTGTCTGAGATGGAGGTCAGCAGCACTGGTGCACCACAAGGAACTGTACTCTGGCCATTCCTCTTCACTCTGTACACCTCAGACTTCCAGTACAACTCTGAGTCCTGTCATCTGCAGAAATACTCTGATGACTCTGCAGTTGTGGGGTGTATCAGGGATGGACAAGAAGCAGAGTACAGAGAACTGGTCAGTCAGTTTGTTAAATGGTGCGGTGACAATCATCTCATATTAAATAGCAGCAAAACAAAAGAGATGATTGTTGACTTCAGGAGGAAGAAGAATAAACAAAGCACTGTTTCCATCCTGGGAGAGGAGGTGGAGGTGGTGGAGGAATACAAGTATCTTGGAGTTCAGCTGGACAACAAACTGGACTGGAAATGCAACACTGACTACATCTGCAAGAAAGGTCAGAGCAGACTGTACTTCTTAAGGAAGCTGAGATGGTTTAACGTCTGCACCAAGGTGTTGCATATCTTCTATAAGTCTGTTGTGGAGAGTGCAGTCAGCTTTACAGCATCTGCTGGGGTAGTAGCATCAGAACCAGAGACTTGAAGAGAATCAACAAACTGATCCAGAAAGCTGCTTCTGTGCTTGGAGTAACTCTGGAGCCGCTGGAGCTGATTGTCCAAAGAAGAATGCTGCACAAGCTGATGAAGATGATGGAGGATTCTTCACACCCTCTCCACAACACAGTGATGAAACAACAAAGTGTGTTCAGTGAGAGGCTTCTTCAGGTCCGATGCAAGACTGAAACATACAGAAGATCATTCCTGCCAGCAGCCATCAGCCTCCGGAACAAGACCTCCTCTAGTTATTATTATTATATACTACAATATTGAATTTCCCTTTGGGATTAATAAAGTACTTTTCATTTCATATATATATATATATATATATATATATATATATATATATATATATATATATATATATATATATATATATATATATATATATATGTATATATATATATATATGTGTATATATATATATATATATATATATATATATATATATATATATATATATATATATATATATATATATATATATGTATAATGTAATGTTACTTCTGAGTGCTATATTTTATTATTAAACCTACATAAAATGAAACATCCTGGGTGTAATGTTTTGCTGTTCTGTACACAGCAAAATTTGGATTGTCTTCAATAAATCTTACTCCAAGGTTTTTGGAAAGTTAGCAGCCCTTGTGTACCAGGAAATGTCCCTCAGCAGTCTAAACCTATCGCAGCATAACTAAGGGATAGTTAGATAGCTAGTGATCCCTAACTATTGGACTTATCAAAATATTTTAACTTAAAAGCACGTTGTTTTTTAATGTTTTACAGTGATCTGTATCATAACAATATCTCTGCCCTTTGTAACAAACCAAACTGTGAGGAAAAACAGGTAAAAATCCGTGGAGTTCTTGTCGTGGTTGGACCTACACCTTACAAATAAATGCATTGGAGGCGCATGAGAGACCCATCCAAGATGGCGGCGCGATGAGACGTCAGCTCCTATAGGCGGTGTGATACAATGCGGCGTCTACGTATATATGATGTCTATGGAAGTTGCCAACTAAAAAACACCCGAAGAAGATGCAGAAGAAGTTGAGAACAGTTTTGTGGTTGTATTCTTCTTCTTCTGCTGATTTCAGACGTTTATATAAAACTTAGCAGTGCGTTACGGCGAACAGCCGGTGGATGAACAGACTTAACCATGGCAACGTAAAAATCTTGTAGAAGGATGAGGATGGCATTTGAAACAGATGTCCCCATTTCCGTACATAAAGGAGCAGAAATGAGCCTTTATTGTGGCAACTCGGTTCTAGTCGATCCAAACACCATGCCAGGAATCTGAATTACAGAAATATTAATAATTCAGCCAAAGTACATGGGTGTTTGGTACATTATTCAGTTGCAACATTGCCTCTGGTACATCATGATGCATCGTGGAATCAAATCAAATTGACAACCAGGTGATTGTGATTAAACAGTCAGACCAGTGAAGATGCACAGTTCCAGTACTTTCAGGCTCACAAACAAGACTGGAGGAATTTTCAACAACTTTCAGTGAATGTAAGAAAAACTTTTTCCTTTCTAAACACATCAGCCTGGTCCTGTTGCCTTTAGCCTGGAAGTTTCATGATAGCATCTTGCATTGTTGTTATGACAACAACCTGTCCACAGACAGAAGAAGAAACAAGTGTTCCACGCCGCCTTTGTGGTTCCTGGTAGAGCGTCTCCAGGTCATCCATGATGAACAGATGAAGGAGGTGAAAATAATACCAACTCTGCTGTCACAGCTGGAAGTAGCTGTGGCTTTAATTGCCATTTTCATACATCAACAAGCAGGTACAACATGAAAATGGATGGAATTAGGAAACTAAGGGGAAAGTGAATATTTAAAAAGTCATATCCACCATTTTCTAACATACCACTGTAAAAGCTACCCGTCTCATAACGATGAAGCAGTTTGACTGTCTGATGGTGCTGAGAGAGCGACAGAGGATCAAACGCTGCCAGGTGTGAAAAGCTGTTTTTACTTCATCTGTGTGTTTGTGTTTCTCTACATGAACCTTTTGTTGTGGTCCGCTGGATGACGTAAAGCGTCTGCATTCATGTGTGTGTATTTGTGTAATTGCAGTGTTTCCATTGACTGACAAAAGATTTCAAAGACAAAAATGACCTGTTGTGTCCAGAGTCTTTCATATCGACGTGAGACTAACGGGTAGACTGAAAGACACGCTCTGTAGTGCTGCGATGAAAGAGAAGCGATTCTTTTTACAATCTGCAGTTCTACGTCTCTTTCATTGAATAAACAGAAGTTCTTCACATCACTTAAACTCTGAGCACACACGTGATCCGGCACTTCATGTTACTTTGCTTTTATTGTGTGATTTTTTACTTTTGATTACATGACCAGTGTTTTAGTTGCTGTGTTTTGGATCACATGACTCAGTAATATAACCAGCATATCTGCCAAGATGGACAAAGGACTGGTAGGAGGAGGCAGCACAAGAAGAGAGGCGTGAAGCAGAGCTGACAACCTTTTTGGTAGAAGCTGGCCTGTTTCCATCCTCCTTGGCCATAGAGTGTGCTCCCACCTGGTCTTCATCCTGGTCATACCACCATCACACATGCACTGGACTGCTGACTCCGTGTATTCTTCTATCCTAAATGATGTCTCCAGCCTATCAGCAAACGAAGAGTTTGCAGCGATGAGCCCTGTTTGCTGCTTCTGTAATGAAAACGGATTTCTACTGAATTTCTGCATCATGTTCTGCTCTCATTTAGTCTGAACCTGGGAACTGGTACATTTACACAAAGCGCTTTCCTTCAGTCAGTAAAAGGCAGTCAAATGTTGACTCTTGTCTTGTCCCTTTCCTCTCCTCCTCTGATAAATGTCCTCTTGGGCTTTTTTTAAGAAGCAGCCATGGCACACGTTTAAAACGGTCAATGTGTTGACATCCGGTTTTTAGCATGTGATGAAAAACGTAATGTGGTTGGCCATGAAGGCTTCATAAATGCACATAAAAATGTTTCTGTGGCATCAAAATAAGTCAGAAACACAAAGTTTTTATGGTCAGAAAGTTACACATTGTGTTTAATGACAAAAGAAACCTGTAACACCATCACAGTTAATATGGCTACACAACAGATCTGCCATCAGTATCGTCAACATCGATCGATTCATCCCAAGTTACTGTCTGCTGGAGCTGAGTCAGTTTCTGAGTCATGATGCTTATTATCATTTGTTAATCCCGTCTTTGATTGCGTTAGATGCAGAGACATCTCTAAAGCCCCGTTTCCTCTCGCGGTTCTGGTTCCTTAAAGTTTGGTTCAGTAAATCCTGATCTCTGTTGTGTTTCCACAGCAACCACACCTTCTTTACCTGGTAGGTGACGTACCAATCATAAAGTGATGCAGGGTCAAGGCCTGAAGTGAGGAAAGATGGCTGCTTCTGGGTGAGAGGAACCAGAGCTGAACAGGAGACAAACACGTCAACATGATGCAAACCTGAGACCATGACAACAGAAGTCAGCTGCTTATGATTTCTAAGAACAAAACACATTTTCTATGATCAGTCCTTAACTTAAAATCCATTCCTAAAGCCTGTAATGTACAGCTGCATCTTCATAATGTCCTGTTTTTACTGGATATTAACCATCATGCTGTCTCCTTTTTAACCCAGTAACCAATCATGTCTCATTTTTTTTAATGATAAGATGATTATTATCATTATTATTCATGTAAACACTATATATAATTTTTTCGAGACATGATGTCCCAGATGTGCTCAGCTGGATCCAGGTCTGGGGAACGGGCGGGCCGGTCCATAACATCAATGCCTTCATGTTGCAGGAACTGCTGACACACTCCAGCCACATGAGGTCTAGCATTGTCTTGCATTAGGAGGAACCCAGGGCCAACCGCACCAGCATATGGTCCCACAAGGGGTCTGAGGATCTCATCTCGGTACCTAATGGCAGTCAGGCTACCTCTGGCGAGCACATGGAGGGCTGTGCGGCCCTCCAAAGAAATGCCCCCCCCCACACCATTACTGACCCACTGCCAAACCGGTCCTGCTGGAGGATGTTGCAGGCAGCAGAACGTTCTCCACGGCGTCTCCAGACTCTGTCACGTCTGGCACATGTGCTCAGTGTGAACCTGCTTCCATCTGTGAAGAGCTCAGGGCGCCAGTGGAGAATTTACCAATCTTGGTGTTCTCTGGCAAACGCCAAACGTCCTGCACGGTGTTGGGCTGTAAACACAACCCCCACCTGTGGACGTCGGGCCCTCATACCACCCTCATGGAGTCTGTTTCTGACTGTTGGAGCAGACACAAGCACATTTGTGTCCTGCTGGAGCTCATTCTGCAGGGCTCTGGCAGTGCTCCTCCTGTTCCTCCTTGCACAAAGCGGTCCTGCTGCTGGGTTGTTGTCCTCCCACGGCCTCCTCCACGTCTCCTGATGTACTGGCCTGTCTCCTGGTAGCGCCTCCATGCTCTGGACACGACGCTGACAGACACAGCAAACCTTCTTGCCACAGCTGGCATTGATGTGCCATCCTGGATGAGCTGCACTACCTGAGCCACTTGTGTGGGTTGTAGACTCCGTCTCATGCTACCACTAGAGTGAAAGCACCGCCAGCATTCAGACCAAAACATCAGCCAGAAAGCATCGGAACTGAGAAGTGGTCTGTGGTCTCCACCTGCAGAACCACTCCTTTATTGGGTGTGTCTTGCCAGTTGCCTATAATTTCCACCTCTTTTCTATTCCATTTGCACAACTGTATGTGAAATTGGTCGTCAACCAGTGTTGCTTCCTAAGTGGACAGTTTGATTTCACAGAAGTGTGGTTGACTTAGAGTTACATTGTGTTGTTTAAGTGTTCCCTTTAGGTTTTTGAGCAGTGTATTTGGTCACATGGCTTTTCCCATTTTTCTGACCTGACAGTGGCTCGGTTTGGGTTTGAAGTGCCTTCTTGATGTTATTTTCCCCACTTCTGCTCTTGTAGGAACATTTTCAGCCTTATCCTCCTATATACTACAGTTTAGTTGGCAGTTTGTGTTCCAGTGTGGAGGTGGAGCAGGTAAACCTGCAGACTTCCACCCTCCTCAGCGAATGCCGGAAACACTCAGTGTGTATTTCACATCTTTGTGTCGACTCGTTGTTGCCGTTCGCTAAGCTGATGTGCACATCTCACTCCGCTGTGGAAGATGCTACTGGGCTTAATTACATGTAACCCTCAGAGGCAAAACATGAACATGTTTGTAGCATCCATTAGGCGTTGTCGTGTGTTGTCAGATATGCATAACAAAGCAAAGTTAGACAACAATTTGTACATTTGCTCATCGCTTCCTGTAAGTTTTCAGACTTTCCTTCTGTTGGTGGGTTTATGCAGGGTACATGTGTTTTTGTAGGAAACTGGATCCATAAAAACACACAACAGCTTACAGGTCTGTTTCTACCCCTGCAAACATGTATATAACGCTGAGCGTGCAGTTTCCAGCAGTCCTGCTTTTATTAGAAGCCATAACCCGGGTCACTGATGAAGGTTAATTAAAGGCAAAAACCCCACAAACATGTTTCTGGTTGAGATGCAGATGATTCATCCTGATCTACATTGTTGGTATTTTAATGTCTGGGTGATACCTGAACTACGCAACGTTCCTGTGTGCATCAGTAATACCTGACTTATTACTGATGGATTTCCTTTTGCTTGTTTCCTGTAGATAAATGACTCCATAAGTTCTGCTGAGGTGTCTGAGCCACATCATTTCAGTGTTTGTCTCTTTCATTGCTGCATCGGTCTGTCTCCTGATTAGTCCAACAACGCTGTTACCTTCATCAGCAACCTTTTTTTTATTTCAGTACAAGGAAAAGCAATGCTCCCCCCCCAGTCCCCGTCAAACCAAAGCGCTCAGATGATCAAAGTGCTATTTTTCTAAACTTCAGGCTTTTTAACTTCAACAGTCTTAGACGGTATGAGGCAGATCATACTGAGATGATGAGAGTGTGTGACTGTGGGTTGCTCTGTGTGTGTGTTTGTGAAACTGCAGCATCTTTGTAGTCACGTTCCTTTTTTCCTCTTCTTCCTAACTCTCACACTGGGCCTGCAGATAGGTCAGCTCCATTACCAATCTGCCGGCCCACAAATATTTAAAACAAATTGAATTGCACACCCAATACCCATCACAATTACGCCAGGCACAATAACTAAATTAGCAATTCAACACAATAATTGGAAATGCGGCTTGCCTGGACCCGCAGGCCTCCCCAGAGGGCTGGCTGATCTGTGGAGGCACGTCAAGCCCGCTAATTCCACAGCTAATTACTGATGCACAGCAGAATGAAGTTGTTTGTCTCCCAAATACCATTTTCAGTTCACGGCAAGGAACACAGGACCGTGCTGAGATAGACAAAAACAACAAAGAAGTCAGACACAAGAGTGCCGTTATGCTGTTTTTGTTCCTCTTCTTCTTGTTTGGAGGTATAATTTTATTTTCACTGTAAGATAATGATAATAACATCGTGGTGTAACAACAGCAGGTTAGACTGCAGGTAGCTGTTCAAGACCTGATCAACTACAGCAGGATGAAGTAGTTTAAAGGGGTGCTATTCTGGTATTTGGAGTTTTCTGAGCTTTCTACAGTGTTACAGTGTTGAATCCTCATCAGACATGTGAACGACACAGTTTTTTATCACCTAAACGCATGTTTGAGTTTGAGTTTGAGTTCCAGCACGCTCTCCGTTCGGTTTCCATGGCGACGAAAAACGCGTGGTTTTAGAGAGTTTTTTCTACGTGGAAATCCTTGTGACGTCCCGGGGGATAAGGTTCGGTGATTGGTTACCTTCTACTGGTTAACAAGGGCATGTACAAATACATCAGGCGGGTGGAAAACGTGGGATAAAGTTATTTCCAACGATGGCTGGTGAGTTTACCAAAGAGAGACATCCTGCTGCATTCGTTGCTGTGGGTTGCTGTTTTCCACTTCGTTTTCAGGCTCTGATTCAGGTTCCAACATGTAGGGCTGGATGCTATGTGTTGACATTGTATTTTGTTTTTTTTATTGAGTTCATATGAGCCTAATCCTTCTGTTTATGAGATGTTACAATGACGGTGAAAGCAGGTGCGGTGCGCGCTCCCGATGTAGTGCAGTGGCGGGAGGCGGGGCTTAATGCGGAAGCGTCTCAATCCACTCGTTTTGCCCGCAGGCTGATCTGACAGCCTACGGAGAGGGTCGGTCTGAAGTAAATAAAGCCATTTGTGACAATAACTCCATCAATCCCAGCCCTTCTGGGCTCAGAAATAAAAATAAATTAGCCTGAAATGCACAGAATAGTTCCACTTTAAAGCCTAAAAGTGGACATGCAGTGTGTTTAGTCGGTATGACACAGTGAGGATAAGGTCTGTTTCCTTTGAATGGAACATGAAAACTGAATCAGTTTTATTTAAAGCTGCAAAGACAGAAAACAATCCTATGGCTGAGAGTTTGATATTAACCTCTTTACTAAACTCTGGAAGACGTCTGTCTCTGTGGGACAGAAACTCTGGAAGACGTCTGTCTCTGTGGGACAGAAACTCTGGAAGACGTCTGTCTCTGTGGACAGAAACTCTGGAAGACGTCTGTCTCTGTGGGACAGAAACTCTGGAAGACGTCTGTCTCTGTGGGACAGAAACTCTGGAAGACGTCTGTCTCTGTGGGACAGAAACTCTGGAAGACGTCTGTCTCTGTGGACAGAAACTCTGGAAGACGTCTGTCTCTGTGGGACAGAAACTCTGGAAGACGTCTGTCTCTGTGGGACAGAAACTCTGGAAGACGTCTGTCTCTGTGGGACAGAAACTCTGGAAGACGTCTGTCTCTGTGGACAGAAACTCTGGAAGACGTCTGTCTCTGTGGGACAGAAACTCTGGAAGACGTCTGTCTCTGTGGGACAGAAACTCTGGAAGCCACAATCACACATCATGTCTTGCTGTAGCTGTTTTTTTTCCTGCTGTAAAAAAACGGTTTCTGATGACTCTGCCTTTGTTTTAGATTAATCATGAAGGCCCTGTTGGTTTCCATGGAGATGAAGGAAGCTTTACAGTGAAGTATTTTCTCTTCCTATCATAAACTACCTTCGTCTTTCTGGACCCTCATGGTGTTTCTAAGGTGAATGTGGCGTCTGTGTCTGGTTTCTCCTGAGTCTGACCGTTGACAGAGGTCTCCATCATCATCATCCTCATCCTCATCACCATCACCATCATCATCATCATCTTCATCATCATCATCTCATCATCAGCTGATAGCTTCCTGAGATATTGTACCTGCTAACACCTATTAAACACTTGTTCAGCTTCACATTTTACCTTCTGCAGTAGAACATCATCATCCTCATCACATATTACTTTACTCCTTCCTAGGATTACTTTACTCCTTCCTAGGATTACTTTACTCCTTCCTAGGATTACTTTACTCCTTTCTAGGAGTACTTTACTCCTTCCTAGGATTACTTTACTCCTTCCTAGGATTACTTTACTCCTTCCTAGGATTACTTTACTCCTTCCAGTCCCCCAGCTCTGCTTCCTCACCTGTTGGTACGTGTTGGTAGGATTGAGGAGGTCTTCGAAGTATTCCCTCCACCGACCCACTACGTCCCGAGTTGAGGTCAGCAGCTCCCCACCTCCACTGTACACAGTATTGATGGAGCACTGCTTCCCCCTCCTGAGCCGCCGGATGGTGGACCAGAATCTCCTCGAAGCCGTCCGGAAGTCTTTCTCCATGGCCTCGCCGAACTCCTCCCATGCCCGAGTTTTTGCCTCGGCAACAGCCGAAGCCGCATGCCGCTTAGCCCGCCGGTATCCATCAGCTGCCTCCAGAGTCCCACAGGCCAAGAAGGCCCGATAGGACTCCTTCTCCAGCTTGACAGCCATGCCTCCCAGTCACTCCCATCCAGGTCTCACTGTCATTGCCCACGTGAGCATTGAAGTCCCCCAGCAGAACAATGGAGTCCCCAGAAGGAGCACCCTCCAGCACTCCCTCCAAGGACCCCAGAAAGGGTGGGTACTCTGAACTGCTGTTCGGTGCATAAGCACAGACAACAGTCAGGACCCGTCCCCCCACCCGGAGGCGGAGGGAAACTACCCTTTCATCCACCGGGGTAAACCCCAACGTGCAGGCACCAAGCTGGGGGCTGATGAGAATGCCCACACCTGCTCGGCGCCTCTCACCATGAGCAACTCCAGAGTGGAAGAAAGTCCAGCCCCTCTCGAGGGTACTGGTTCCAGAGCCCAAGCCATGCGTCGAGGTGAGTCCAACTATATCTAGCCGGAACCGCTCAACCTCGCGCACAAGCTCAGGCTCCTTCCCCACGAGAGAGGTGACATTCCACGTCCCCAGAGCCAGCTTCTGCAGCCGGGGATCGGACCGCCAGGGTCCCCGCCTCTTGCTGCCGCCCAGCTCACACTGCACCCGACCCCTACGGCTCCTCCCGCAGATGGTGAGCCCACGGGAGGTGGGGCCCATGTAACCCTTTCGGGCTGAGTCCGACCGGGCCCCATGGGTAAAGGCCCGGCCACCAGACGCTCGCTCATGTGCCCCACCTCCAGGCCTGGCTCCAGAGGGGGGTCCTGGTAACCCGCGTCCGGGCAAGGGAACATTCATGCCCAGGTTGGTCGTCATCATAGAGGTCGATGAGCCGTGCTTGGTCTGGTCCCTCCCCTAGACACCTGTTTGCCATGGGTGATCCTACCAGGGGCATAAAGCCCCCGACAACATAGCTGCTAGGATCTTCAGGACACACAAACCCCTCCACAACAATAAGGTGACGGCTCAGGGAGGGGAGAAAGAAAAGCTTTTAATAAAATTCAATGTGTTTAATGAACATGAATAATGTGTTCGCAGAAGTTTATATTAACTTAAAAAATAAAACGTGATAAATTCCACATAAATTATATATAAAAAAAACAAGAAAATGTTGTTTTCAATTCCAGCCTACATGATAATTTCTAGTCAAGCCTTAAAAGAAGTGATGACGTGTAAATATTTGCTGCATTGCAGGAAGTCGGTGTGGACGTTGGATGAACCATAGACATCATAATACGTGGACGCCTCATTGTGGGCTGGAGAGTGAACCAGGGTCGCCGCCATATTGGATGGGTCTCCACTTTTGAGTCTTGCTGCAGAGTCAATGTAGTTTCCCCACATAACTATTTTCTGTGGAACAACGCTAAATATTACACACAAACAAAACACTTTTCTACATAACTGGTTTATAAATAATGTTAACACAGTGAATAATCTACTCAATACAAATTATACATTTCATTCCTATGAGGTTTATATGGGAAAATATGATATTGATGTTTCACAAAGAGAGTTTTACATGGAAGCATAATTACCTCCACCAAGGAGGTTATGATTTTACCGGTTTATCTGTTTGTCTGTTTGTGTTCAAGATAGCTTACAAAGTTATGAACAGATTTTCATGAAATTTTCAGGACTTGTTGGAAATATGAAAATGAAGAACTGATTTGATTTTGGTGGTGATCCGGATCACCGTTTGGATCCAGGAACTTTTTAAAGACCTTGGTGGAGGTTTGGTCTCTCCAAGTGTTTTTCTAGTTAACTTTTTAATTGTAAAATTTTGACACAATACTTTATTTTCAGACTTTGTACAACTGTATCTCTATATTGATAAATTAATAAATGTAGATAAAATAGTCAACAGTAGTCAAGATGAGGCCAGCAACTATTCCCATATTTTGTTCAGCATACGGTTGCAATAACTGGCGAAATATTGAAATCAGATTGTGGAGTTACATTTCACAAGGTTGAATAAAAATTTGTTATTTGACCAGATAAAAATAGATAGATAAATCCAAATGCATCAATAAGCAATCAAACATGTTAGTATCAAATGTATACATTTATTTATATTATAGCTACCTTTAGTCTTTGTTAAATAGCATTATAAAAGTATTTTAGAATAAAAACACGTAGTTTTAATGTGTGACAGTGATCCATATCATAACAATATCTCTGCCCTTTGTAACAAACCAAACTGTGAGAAAAATCAGGTAAAAATGGGTGAAGTTATTGTTGTGGTTGGACCTACACCTTACAGATAAATGCATTAGAGGCGTGTGGGAGACCCATCCAAGATGGCGGTGCGATGAGACATCAGCTCGTATAGGCAGCGTGATACTATGCAACGTCTACGTATATATGATGTCTGTGGGATGAACTGATGTTCCTGAACTCAGCAGGAAGTCGGTGTGGACGTGGTTAAAGGTTAATGTCAAACCAGCAACGTCTCTGTTGGATAACTGGTTTTAAACACAGAGAAGAGCAGGAAGTGGAGAGTGACATGACATCAACACTCATTATAAATCCTTTATCATCATCATCATCATCATCAGAAGCAGCAGCATTCTAACAGGTAAACTGTATTTCTATGTTTAGAACATCTTGTTTGGACACTATGGTGAAAGGTTATCGCTAATGTGAGGTTAATATGGAGACCGTAATAATCTCACACAAGTCCCTACTGCTTGCTTGCTTTCTCTCTTTCAGAGTGTACATGAAGCAGCCATAATTTAGGATGCTTACTTTATGCCATGACTTCTTTTTTCCAGTGTTATCTGCAATCAGTTTGGATTTGTATCAAATTTCCAAGGGAAATTGGTTTTTAATTTCATCCCTGTGTGCTTTAGTGTAGAAGACATCTCCCTGGTTGCAACGGCACAGCAGGGTGGGAATACACTGTGTGATTTTTGGCCTATTTTGAGCCAATTCATATGACTAGTTTTTAGATAGAGCTGATTTTCAGCCAAATTGTGTGTCACGTCTCATGTAGCCTGCACAAGGTTACAAGAAGTGATCACCACCTCATGACCAGCTCTTGATCAGATATCGTGGATCACTAGTATATTAAATTTGCTTGAAGTCCTGGTGGCTTCTTGTAAGAGACTTGCAGTGGGGGCAGGGCTGTGGATCAACTAGCCTTAAACTCTCACACTGTCCATGCACGCGGATAGTTGAAGTAAAGAGGAGCGTCAATGTCAGCAATTCCCGCTGCAGAATCAACAGGTTGTAAAGCCCACGTCTACCCAGCCAACATTTAGCCCACACACTGGTTTCCAGACACAGAATGGCACACCCAAGCAATTTTTTTTTTTTTATGTTGTCTGTATTTTAACAAACGATGGATGTCCACACTTTACAGGTTCTTATGACATTACAGTTCCGGTCACAAGGGACCAACGTGTCCTGTTTGGACGTACGGTGTGCGTAGTTTGAGTCTTAGCCGAATAGCAGGGTTCCGAGCATCGTATGGTGTGAGAACATGAATCATGCGTTAGGAACTTGTAAGTGCTGCAATTTATTCCTGCAGTTTAAGGTGGGCCTGTGAGACATGATTGTGAAAACCATAGCGCATTCCAGCCCTTACACTTCCAATAAATCCTTCATGGGCCACAAACAAATCCCACCTTGATTAGCTGCAGAACTACATACCAAATCAATATTCATGTCGTATTGCTTAATCATCCTCCACACACAAATGGCTCATTTGGTCACTTAAGCACATCTACGTTATTTTGTAATTGTGTTGACAGTTACTCTGTTCTTCTACAGTGGGTAGCTCAACAGTCATGTGGTTTCTACATTAATACTGGTGAGATATGAGTAGGACATTTCTCTTAAAATCAGCATCTGTGCTGTGGAGTGTTGGAAATCGTCCATATTTACCAATACTCATCTCTGCAAAAGCAAAGACATGGTGGGATACAATCACAGGGAGGTATGGTGGGCTTTTTGGTTTGCCTGTGAATGGGTACGTTTAACAATGCTCTGTGATTTATAGAACTGATGGAAACATGTATAACACTCAGTTAAAACGTTACAGAAAACATCTGGAGGGATTTACATTTCCTTTTACACTGGAAAGATGGAGATTTAACCCCTCAACAAAAGAAAAGAAATCACAAAGATAGTTAGCATGAGCATGTAGACAGAACATTCAGTGTCTGTTAAAGCTATAATGAAACACACTGTAAACCACCATTTAACCGTAAGAAGCACAGTTCTGCATGTTCCATTACACTGCATGTAGACAGTATATATACATACGGTCCTACCTAGATAAAATGGTGACTTTAGATGCAAATGAGGGGTTCAGATGGCTCAGATGGAAATGGGCTGTAATCTGGCAGTGCAGAAGTGAAGTTGGGCTGGGAGGGGGACTGTCATTGGGGTTTGTGTTGAAGCGAAACGCGAATTAGAGGCCAAATTGACCATGTCGCTGTATCAGAATTTCCTTGCCAATCAGCCTTGAAAATAAACGACAGTGCAGGAAAACAAACCCCTATGAGCTCGCTGTGCCAATGCACAGGGGGGGTTTGGGCCGGGTGATTGAGGCTGGTGCTAATTTGGATCCTGTCCTCGTATCCCTATGAACTAATCCTCCCCATCTCTATTTATCCTCTCAGAATCTCATCGGGGGAAGCAGGCGTATATTAACAGCTGGAGCTATCTGAAGGGCTCCCTTTTGAGATGTCGCTGAGAGCTTAACTGTGACACTTCCAATTGAACATATAGATTTGTTGCTCAGTTTGACGGTCTAAGGGTGGCGTGATAGCCTAATCTGACTGCCTCCGAGCTGGAAGGGTTCAGGCCAAAGTTATGGACTTATGAAAGAGAAACACAGAAAGAAACAGCGTGACCCTAAACTGTCATTGTCAGGTTAGAAGTGCTGTCATGAGATTCCGAGTCACATGATCCAGGGCCTGAGCTGCAGCTGTGCAGCTGATGAGTGAAAAAGTTCGAAGAGATGAACCATGAGTTTGTTCTATAAAGATGGGCACAGTGGCCGAGCTAGGCTATTACACACAGGGGCTGATAGACTTCACGTGGGGGGGTCAATGATGGTGTTCCTCTCCCTAACCCGACTTTGACAACTGGTCACATTAAAAGAAATAAAACAACTTCACAATAATAAGCTATATCATGTTCAAGTTAAAAAAGGTTAGTTGTTAGTGTTGGTGCAGTGTGCTGATCCAGATGTGGTATTAGGGGGACCAGGTCTGGTCTACTGTCTGGTGGTAGACTGGATCCTAATGTGCTAGTACAGGAATTGGGTCTGGTATACTATCTGGTGGTAGACTGTCCTGATGTGCCAGTACGGGGATCAGGTCTGGTCTACTGTCTGGTGGTAGACTGGATCCTGATGTGGTAGTAGGGGTATCGGGTCTGGTCTACTGTCTGGTGGTAGACTGTCCTGATGTGGTAGTAGGGGTATCGGGTCTGGTCTACTGTCTGGTGGTAGACTGTCCTGATGTGGTAGTAGGGGTATCGGGTCTGGTCTACTGTCTGGTGGTAGACTGGATCCTGATGTGGTAGTAGGGGTATCGGGTCTGGTCTACTGTCTGGTGGTAGACTGTCCTGATGTGGTAGTAGGGGTATCGGGTCTGGTCTACTGTCTGGTGGTAGACTGGATCCTGATGTGGTAGTAGGGGTATCGGGTCTTGTCTACTGTCTGGTGGTAGACTGGATCCTGATGTGGTAGTAGGGGTATCGGGTCTGGTCTACTGTCTGGTGGTGGACTGGATCCTGATGTGGTAGTAGGGGTATCGGGTCTGGTCTACTGTCTGGTGGTAGACTGGATCCTGATGTGGTAGTAGGGGTATCAGGTCTGGTCTACTGTCTAGTGGTAGACTGTCCTGATGTGGTAGTAGGGGTATCGGGTCTGGTCTACTGTCTGGTGGTAGACTGTCCTGATGTGGTAGTAGGGGTATCGGGTCTGGTCTACTGTCTGGTGGTAGACTGTCCTGATGTGGTAGTAGGGGTATCGGGTCTGGTCTACTGTCTGGTGGTAGACTGTCCTGATGTGGTAGTAGGGGTATCGGGTCTGGTCTACTGTCTGGTGGTAGACTGTCCTGATGTGGTAGTAGGGGTATCAGGTCTGGTCTACTGTCTGGTGGAAGACTGGATCCTTGTGTTGGGAGCTGTTGGGCTGCAGGTTCTTGGTCTGTGGTCTGTTTCCTCCTGATCTGTGTTTTTCCTGTTTCTAAAAAAATCAGAAATTTCTTCCTTTGTCTTCACTCTTGTGTTTTCCTCTACAGAATCAGACTGGTTTCAGGAAACGTTTCTCCACATTTTCATGCTGTAGCATAGATAAACTAGCATCTACGCTAGCCTGTTGTTAAAATGAAACTGGAACATGCAACTCCCTCTGGAGACTCCCTCGTTCTGCTGGGGGCTTCACTGCTCATGTCCCAGAAGTCATTGGTGGACACCAGCAGTGAGGGATGTCGGCTAGCAGAAGAAGGAGTCGTACCAGGCCTTTTTGGCCTGTGGGACTCTAGATGCAGCTGACTGATATTGGCAGGCTAAGCAGAATCCGCTTTTGGCGGTTGCCAAGGAAAAAACTCTGGCATGGAAGGAGTTTGGCGAGTCGATGAAGAAATACTTCTATAAGGCCTCGAGGATATTCTGGTCCACCATCCAGCAGCTCAGGAGGGGGAAGCAGTCCTCTGTCAACACTGTGTACAGTAGAGATGGGGGGGCTGCTGACTTCAACTTGGGACAAGGAGGGTCAGTGGAAGGAATACTGTGAAGACCTTAATCCCACCAACATGTCTTCTGATGAGGAAGCAGAGCTGGGGGACAGGGGGGTGGGCTCTCCTACCTCCTGAACTGATGTCGCTGATAAAGCTCCTTGGTGGCAAGGCCACGGGGGTGGATGAGATCCGCCTGGGGTATCTGAAGGCTGTGGATACTGGCAGACTCTCCTCTGCATCATTGCGTAGAAATCAGGGTCAGTGTCTCTGGACTGGCAGACTGGGGTGGAGGTCGACGTCTTCAAGAAGGAGGGAATGGAAGGTGTGCTTCAACTACAGGGGAGTATGGGGTACTGGACCCCCTAGTACAGGTTGTCTGGTACCTGTATGTCCAGTGTCTGAGTTTGGTTCGCATTGCCGGCAGTAAATCAGATTTGTCACCAGTGAGGGTTGGACTTAAGGCTGCCCATTATCAGTGGTTCTGTCCATAATTTGGGGGTCAGGAGGAGGTCTCAGATTGAGTTGGGTGATCTACATTCACAGGTGTTTAATCCATTGTAATTTTTTCTGCTCCTCTTAAACAAACTCTGTTAAATACTTCTAGACTGACTGTATGATAAACCCTCCTGTTAAATCCAGATTCACTTTCTCAGCTTGAAGGCATTCTGGGATCGCTCGAGCCTTCCTAAAATAGGCCTGACGATGCCCATCACTTAGCACATTACACTTTGTAATAAAATTCATATAATCGGTTGTGAAATATACTTTCAAGTATTAAAAAAAAACCTTCAACTTGATTAACTGATTATCAGACAGAGTAGCACCTCTTTGAAGTGAGAAGTTTTATGAGTTTGCTGGTCAGCAGCATTAACTAGGAAGGACATCAAAAGACTGATGTTAGTGAACCAGACTGATGCTGCCCATCAGTCTGGTTGGATTAGGAGGATTTCTTTTTCATTTGAAGCATGAAAAGATTAACTGGACAGCAATGCTTAAAGAAACTGCGAGAGTTACATCTCACATTTTTATTCTTTTGTATGTTAGATGTTAAAGTTTATGACAGTATATGTAGAAAAGAGATGTTAAATGTGGTCAGAGGGTTGCAGGAGAAAGCCATGTCCTTCACATGTTTGGTCAGACTGTACAAAATACCAAACACAGTATATAAACACAAGCAGCTCATACTGGGAGAAGGTGGTGTGAGCACATGAACTGGCTTCACAGCCTCAGACAAAATGTATCAACATGGTTAAAAAGGTGTTTTAGACTTCTAAAAAAAAGCTCAAAGAACCAAAAGAGTATTAAAACAAGATCGTGCCAAAATTCACTCATATTCTGTCCTGCATAGACTTCCTGGTTAATGACTGTATTTTCTGTATGACATGGAGTTATGGCTGCTACAGGTGGGTGGAAAGCTGTTATGAGGTTATTAAATTTTCCTCATATGACTTCTGTTTTCTGGCTAAGGGCTTGTTGATGTTACATACTGACAATATACGTTGTTGTTTATCTGACACTGTGCTTGCAACATTTAACAACCCGATTTAATGTTATGTTAAAAATGTTTAATTGTTCATGCATTCATCTAATACCAACATGTCTTAAGCTTTACTTTTTACTATGTAGGGATGAATGTCCGATACTCCGCTTCCAAAGCCTTTATCTAAACTGATACGCCCCTGTGCTAATATAAAACATGCTGCTTGTCTACTGTTCGGAGTTTTGGCCAATAAAAGTATTACTTTTATATTATGTATTTTGTTATATTCAATTTAAGAAATTTTAAAGAGCTTACAATAATTAGTTTTTTTTAATTATCTTATTACTTAAATGTATTTTTAAAATCTTATTTATGTCTAATTTACCCTCTGATGCATGAAGTATTAAACAGTTCTTCATGTATTTGACATTTAATATTTTATGCAAACATATTCATACGAAATTTGCAATCATTTGCCTGTATTATATTAGTATTATATTATAATATTATTATATTAGTATTACATTTTATTGTTATGTCTTTCAAGTATTTATTTTTGCAGGTTTTGATCAGATTTCCAATTGCCTGTTAAATAAAAATTAATGCAAACAATTGTAATTTTTCTTATCAGTTTATATATTGATGAAAAAGTCCATCAACGTTGTATCTACAGTATCAGCATGGTACTACATATCCTGTTACCAGAACTGGTAAAAACGCCTTTATGATGGTTTGGATGGATGTTGCATAGCCATCTTGCTTCATGTCCACAAACAACGAGTTTAAGCTGGATGAATATCTCCAGATGTGAGGAAGTAAATGAGCATCTATGTGAAACAACGACCGACTGCAGCCAGCTGACCTTCAGAGGAGCTGCTTTCGTTCAGTTCCGTCCAACTTTCTTCTTCTTACTGGATGAAGCAGACAGCAGCCTTACAACAAGGTCACACACACACAGACTGTCCCTCTTTTCTAAGAACATCCCGCCTAAAAAAGCTCTCTTCTGGCTTCAGCCAATTCACTAAGTCCTGCTGCGTGCACACACACACACACACACACACACACACAGCAGCACCCTATCTTCTTCTATTCCCTCTCCACTGATTAAAATAACCTCCACTCCCGTCAGGGAGGAGTCAAGCTATTTTAGAAATAAATATTCCCTCGGCGGACAGACAGGACTGACTGAGATCTGTGTGTGTTGGTGTGTGTGTAGGTGAGCTAGCTAGCATGCTGACGCTCAGCTGTGTCCCCTGATGCCTTATCTTTCCACCCCCCATCCACACACTAACACACACACACACACACTCATGCACACAAGTCTTTATCATGACCCGACACTTGGGCTCGGGCTGGTAATCAGAGCAACAACCCCCCCACCCCCTCCCCCGTTCCTCCCCCCTCCCAGTGAGGGAAGAGGCACGTCCTAATCTCAACTGTTGCATATCTAATACTAATTGGAATCCTGCAACTGGGTCACTCTCATTGTTTTTCAAGTATTGTCAAGTTGGGAGGAGGGAGGGGGGAGGGGGAAGACGACATATGAAACTGAAATTACACCCCTTGCACTCCCCACCCGTCTCCACCCCCCCGTACTCTTTAGCTGGAGCGCCCTTGATTGGATCCCCTCACTTGGTAGTCTGCATGTGAGACACACAGATAAAGAGATCAAACAAAACAGATCACTTACACACACACACACACACACACAAACACACACACACACACACAAACACACACACCACACACACATATATGCACATTATGGGCGGGGAGGGGGGGGGGGGGGGGGGGGGGGGGGGGGGGGGCGCAAATATATTCTTCCCACCTTCCTTTGATTGGTTAGCTTTCATGCTACATGCTAGCCTTCCCTCAGGTGACCCAAACCACCTGGACATCATCAGGCCGTTTGACAAATGCCCTTAAGAGGGCAATATTCCCCGAACATCTGATGACCAAGATGACAAAAACAGGAAGAAGAAGAAGATCTGGCTCATTGATTAGCCAGAAATAAAAACTTTTTACTTCACAGCTTAAACCTGATGCAGTTTTCACCAGTGTGTCCAGTAAGAGCCGCAGGCGAGGCAGCAGATATCCACTATGATGATCTACATAACCTTCTCTCTTTACTTCACTAAATGCTCCGTTTGCTTTCACACTGGAAGAGGACTGAACCAGGTTTCATCCTGGTTCAGTTCTTACAACAAAGTGTTGGAAATGGACCCTGTGATGGACTGGTGACCTGTCCAGGCTGTGCCCCGCCTCTGGGGGGCGTCCCATGATGTACTGGGGGACGTCCCCTGATGCACTGGGGGGCGTCCCATGATGTACTGGGGGACGTCCCATGATGCACTGGGGGACGTCCCATGATGTACTGGGGGACGTCCCATGATGCACTGGGGGGCGTCCCATGATGTACTGGGGGACGTCCCATGATGTACTGGGGGACGTCCCATGATATACTGGGGGGCGTCCCATGATGCACTGGGGGGCGTCCCCTGATGCACTGGGGGGCGTCCCCTGATGCACTGGGGGACGTCCCATGATGCACTGGGGGGCGTCCCATGATGTACTGGGGGACGTCCCATGATGTACTGGGGGGCGTCCCATGATGTACTGGGGGGCGTCCCATGATGTACTGGGGGACGTCCCATGATGCACTGGGGGGCGTCCCATGATGCACTGGGGGGCGTCCCATGATGTACTGGGGGACGTCCCATGATGTACTGGGGGACGTCCCATGATGCACTGGGGGGCGTCCCATGATGTACTGGGGGGCGTCCCATGATGTACTGGGGGACGTCCCATGATGTACTGGGGGACGTCCCATGATGCACTGGGGGGCGTCCCATGATGTACTGGGGGACGTCCCCTGATGCACTGGGGGACGTCCCCTGATGTACTGGGGGACGTCCCATGATGTACTGGGGGACGTCCCATGATGCACTGGGGGGCGTCCCATGATGTACTGGGGGACGTCCCATGATGTACTGGGGGACGTCCCATGATGCACTGGGGGGCGTCCCATGATGTACTGGGGGGCGTCCCATGATGTACTGGGGGGCGTCCCATGATGTACTGGGGGACGTCCCCTGATGTACTGGGGGACGTCCCATGATGTATTGGGGGGCATCCCAGTGCATTCCTGGGCCCCTCTTAGCTCTATTCACTCTTTATATAGAAATATCTGACATTGTTGTTGTCATGGTTTTGTGTTTCTTGTGTTTCCCAGCAGGATGCTGGATCAGGGTTCTGCTGACCCTCTTTCTTGTCCTCTCCACCCTGTCCAGGCAGATGGCCCTCCTTCCTGGTCCTGGTTGTGATGAAAGTTTTATGACTATAATAGAAATAATGGATGATATTTACATATCAGGCACTAACAGCTTTACAGTGACTCCATTATTTACTGACTGGTCTTTTATACTTGGTGAGGGTGACTACATGTGCAGCTGCAGCGGTTCTGGCATGTCTACCACATCTGCACTGGAGGCAAGTAGGGTGAACAGCTTGCCCGAGGATATAGTAGCACTGGCTGCAGGGGCAGGATTCAAACCGTCAACCTTCTGGTCATTAAGGACCCACTCTGCGACATTAGTGACAATCTCCGTGTGCAGCTCAGGATGTAGGATTGAATCAAAGAGAAGACTTGATCCAGTCTATTGGTTTCCAGTCCTTAACTAGATAATTATTTTACACTAACAGAGTTATTATAAACTGCACTGAGTTGCTTCCTCTGGATCACAGTGAACTGGGTTGACTGGATTACGTCTGTATGTCACTCTAAATGACTTGTTGTGAACTGGTGATAGTAAAGCTGAACTGAACTGAACTGGGACATACTTTGTGTTGACATGATGGGTTTGATTTCAGCTGGAAAAAAGAATTGTAATTACATTGTTTGAATGTTGGTCTGGATATCTGCATTTTCAGGACGTTTAGGAATATAAAAACCATGCCACAGCATCAGCAGCAACTCAGAACGTCCACATGACAGGAGGAAGCAAAAGCTTTTCAAGTCCTTCCACTAATCAGTCAAAAATTTTTATTTGACCTTCTACCCAGCAGTCATTTTCTCACCCAGATCATCATTTCCTCCATTCCTCGCTCGCCCTCTTGCTCAGTAGTTTAGGGTTTAAATTGTAGAAAGATGATGTGAGATGTGCAGATCCTCTAAAGACAAACAGAAGATGTTGCCTGACTGGTATTTTGTTGATTTATTTGTCTATTGCTTGTGTTTTAGCTTTGGTATCTGTTTGCTAACATTCTCAGGTTAATCTGTCCTCATGGTAAAAACATTTTCATGGTTAGTTCAGAGCATCCACGTCTGGACACCTGGTGGGAGCTAACCGCTGGGTCAGGACATAATGTTGTTTAGCAGATGAGACCATAGTGCACCTCAGGG
>NC_136627.1:3322965-3427965 GCF_933228915.1 Telmatherina bonti | reverse complement strand
TTTATTCATTATTTCTTTGTGACATTTTAAAAAACAACTGATTCATTTTTCTTTAGTTTCATCATTTTTTGTTTCATATGATTAATTCTAATGCATGTGATTGTCCAGCAGATTGAACAGTGATTTATCAGTGATTTTGTTGGCTTGATGCAGGACAGACAGAAAATCCTGAAACTAAAGCATGCAACTCTTCTGCTGTTCATCTGCAGAGTAACCGGATAAAATCTGCTCTGTTCCTGTCGTTTAGCGCTTTAAACAGCTACATGCTGTCTTTACTTGAGTGTGTGTGTGGGTGTGTGTGCGTGTGTGTGTGTGTGTGTGTTGTGGGGTATTTTATTTAACAATCCTGTTTTTTGTTTTTGTTTGTGAAAACAATTAAATTGATTTTTTTAGGATTACATTCCAAAGAGGTTTTTTTATTGTGTTTTATCCAGAAGTTTTTTTGAAATTCATGTTTGGTTTCTGCGAATGAAGAATTTATTTACTGATGTTATTATATTTTATTTTGAGGAGCTGTAAGTAAACAAACAAAGTTGTAAAGTTTCCCATCAGGGACAATAAATGCACAACATGAGGTGATTATGAAACAGAACGTCTGCACATTATGATGACATAATAATAAGTATTGTTGTTTTACATCATTTTAAGTTGTTTTGTATTTTATAAAAAAATCAAAACAGAATTTTTTACTTGATAGACGGTGAGCGCTGAATTTTATTCTACTTGTTTACTTGGACTGAAAAGCTCCCTGTGATAGGATTTGCTGTAAACTGATTCAAAATAAATAAACCACATTAAATTCAATTTATGCAGCCTGCTCAGTAATGCATAAAATAAAATAAGTTCAGTTTGATAAGTAAGTAATTGCATTAACAGAGAAATACGCTGCAATTAAGTAAGTGCAAAGTGGTGGATGCAAAGTTGGCCTGGAGCTTCTCTTCCTACAACTTTCCAGGCTCGGAGCAGATGCACACGACAAAGAGCAGGAAACAATTTGGATTAAAAGTTCCTCATCAAATGAGTTCAAATAACACGATGTGGATCAAACTTATTGTCCAGCAAACACAACAACTACCGAAATGAGCAGGTGCTAAATGGAGTTTGCTTTATTAACACCTTTGATGGTAAAACAGGGAATGATGAGAGAGAGGGGGGTGGGGGTGGGAAGTGTGGGGGGGCACAAAGAGAAAAGAAGAGTTGCCTCCAGAGAATTCTGTTCTCATTAGGCCCTTACTCCATTTATTAATAGCCAGTCATTGGGGTTGCAGGGAAATTTCCGTTGCCTGCCACTATGCATGTAGGAGTGATTTTTCTTTCACTCAATTGGCTTACCGTCGCACTATTTGGCCTGTATGTGTGTGTGTGTGTGTGTGTGTGTGTTTAAAGCAACTCTCTCTCCTTTTGTTTCTCTCTCCTTCTCTCTGTCTTGCACACTCCAGTGGAAAGCTGTCAAAGTTATTGGGAAAGTAAGAATGGTGTACAAGCTGATAAAAATGTCCTGCTATTGGTTGTCAGACATGTCAATAAGGTGTGTGTTCATGTGTGTGTTCTCTCTGCTCAGCTCATTTCATGTGCTTTATGAGCTGTGTGTATACATTACCTTTCTCTCTCATTTACTTTTTCACCTCATTTTACTTCATCTGGAGTTTTGTCAATCTAACAATAAACCTGCTGATTTACCAGAAGACAGCAAGGCACGTAAAAACATCCATCCATCCATCCATCCGTCCGTCCGTCCGTCCGTCCGTCCGTCCATCCACCCATCCGTCCATCCATCCGTCCGTCCATCCATCCATCCACCCATCCATCCATCCATCCATCCATCCATCCGTCCGTCCGTCCGTCCATCCGTCCGTCCGTCCATCCACCCATCCATCCATCCATCCGTCCGTCCATCCATCCATCCACCCATCCACCCATCCATCCATCCATCCATCCATCCGTCCGTCTGTCCATCCATCCATCCATCCATCCGTCCGTCCACCCATCCATCCATCCATCCGTCTGTCCGTCCATCCACCCATCCATCCATCCATCCATCCATCCACCCATCCATCCATCCATCCATCCATCCGTCCGTCCGTCCGTCCATCCATCCATCCGTCCATCCGTCCATCCATCCAAACCATCCACCCATCCATCCGTCCGTCCATCCATCCATCCATCCACCCATCCGTCCGTCCGTCCGTCCGTCCGTCCATCCATCCATCCAATCGTTCATCCATCCATCCACCATCCAGCCTTCCATCCATCCATCCATCCATCCAATCGTTCATCCATCCATCCATCCATCCATCCATTTGTCCATCCGTTCATCCATCCATTTTCTATCCCACTTGGCTGGAGTCTATCCCAGCGATCATTGGGCGAGAGGCAGGTACACCTGGACAGGTCGCCAGTCCATCACAAGGTAACAAAGTCCATTTGATCAAATAATTTAAGATGAACAGTTGGTTATGTGGACTGCTGGGAGCCATTCTGGTTTGTTTAGATGAGAAAAGTCTGGGACACTGTTGGACATCTGTGTGCTATTTCTACAAAGTACTGTTTGTACTAGAACATAGTAATATGTATAGATCTACCCCCATAAGTGTAATTTTAATCATTATTTTTAATATTTATAAGTGAAAATATTAATCTAACAATCGGTCTACAAGTTTTAAGTAATACAGGTGTGATCTGAGAAGAGAGATTTTCTCAGTAAGTATTCTGCTTTGTGCCAAAACGATGCCAGACTGAACGAAATTGTCCTTGATGGTGCATAAGGTTTAATGTTTGCTTAATGGTCTCAGAGTGGAGCTCCAGATAACAGATCAATATCAGAGGCGTTATCACAAAATCATACAGCAGAACTGAAAGTCAAGTCTTGATAAAATAACAGAGCTACTTTTCCTTTTACAGCAAACATGAAAGAAATAAAGCAAATTTATCACCAGGAGAAAAAAGAAAATCTCTCCAATGTCTAAAAAGTTGAGTTTGAGGCAACAGGAGCAGAAAAGCCAACTGGGCTCTAATCATTTATTCTACCCTTAATCAATATATTAGTTCTGTGTTCTTCATTAGACTGGGTACCATGTTACATGTGTGTTACTGCAGCACAGATATTTACAGAGTGTCAGTGAACATGCCAAAACCTCCGCCATCCCAAACCCGTCAATCAAACTGGTGAACGATTATGCTTTTTTACGATCTGTGATTGGCTGGAAGTTAATGGTGTCGTTGTGATCATGTTTTCAGCTGTGTGTGTAGAAACAGAAGGGAGTCATAACAAACAGATGTCAGAAATGTTAGCATGCTAGCATAGCTTTGCTGCCTTTCTTTACGATTAGGGTAGATATGACTTTGATTGATTATTAGCATGATTTTCTTGATGCCCTGTCCTCCCAGAAACCCAAACAAAATGAGTTTGTCTATGTTTTATTTGCTTGTTTGGGCTGAGTAAACTCTGCTACATAGAGTCCATTGTATCCGTCATCAGATCAGTACATGGTACATAATTTTGTATTTAATCTTCTAAACTTGGTGAAAAAAATGAGTGTTTGGCTGATTATACCTTTGTGCTACATGGGATAAAACCTTGTGCTGCTTAATGCAACCATGTTTGTAAGAACTTTGTGTTTGTGGGATGAGCATCAGGGTTGTGTATGTGGGTTGTTTGCATGAAAATCTGTCCAGATCTCTGACAAACAGCTGTTTCTGCTGCTGACTCTCATTGTGGTGTTTAGTAGACGAGATGATTAAAGTCTGTAAAACAAAAGACACATTGGTCCAACTGTTTTAAGCTGCGTCTCCTGTGTTGTAAAGTTTGACTGTTCATATTAGGTGTGTGTGTGTGTGTGTGATAAAGGATTTAAATGAACAAATCTCATTTTATTCTGCCTTCCTACTCCTGAATCATACTTGTTTGTGTTTAATGCGTCCAATCACACACAAGCACAAACAACCGGACGGGAATGCATGTGCCATTCTGCTTCTGCTGCTACATCCACATATACACAAACACAGAGGCCAGCAAGCACCCTAATCCACAATCTGTGTTTGAAATGCAGGGCCAGGGTCAAGGATTACAATAAACTCTGATGATCGGATAATACGGGAATTTTTATTCCAGTGGAGGGCCAGATCATTGCGACTCCAGCATGCCCAACAAGAGGAGGAGGAGGAGGAGGAGGAGGAGGTTCTAGGAATGAGAGTGTAGTTAAGAAAGGAAAGGAGAAAAGAAAGAAGTGAGGAGGACAGATTGGACTTTGAAGGAGGGAAAGAGATGAAGAAGCAATGATGGCAGATGCCAGCTGGGAGGTACAGCTATCAGGTAAACGTGTACCTACGCATCCATATCGTCTCAATGTTCAGGTGGAAAATGGTTTAATGGTAAAAAAAAATGACAACAGTTCCAGTGAAACCTGTTCAGCAACAAAGTATGTCAAAGATGTTGGTTTTCACTGGAACCAGTTCCGACTTCTAATTACATTTGATTGATCCTTCAGAGGAAAATGGAACATTGGGGTCATTTTTTTTCCTCTTTTTTTGGTTCTTGTCAAGTCAGTAGATGCTTGTTTGGTTAATTATTTCTTTATTGGAACAATGCTTCCTGGTAACATCTTATACTGGTTAAAAAAGTACTGATACTGGTTAAAAGTCTGTTTTGTCTCCGGTTAAACGAGACACGTTTATGAATATCATTCTGCAAGACAACATGGACTCAGGCCGCTCCAACTGCAACCAAACGTGTAGGTTCATATATAACAAAGCATTAAAAGTTATGGATAAAAAAACAATCCGTCATCACCACTGCAATATCTTGAAGAAATACAATCTGATGAGCTTTGGCAGCTTCATCAATTTCTCCTTCATTAAATTAATTTATTGGTGTATCTATAATTTAGTACCTGAGCCTCTAAGCAGATGTGTGGAGAGACAAAACAGCAGCAGAGTTACCAGAAGAATGACAAACCACTGTAAGATCCCCTATTTTAGGACTAGTTTTGGGCAGACAGCCTTTTCTGTGAAGAGTTCTAGGTTATGGAACGCGCTCCCAATAAGACCTTAAGACCGGATTTTAAAAGGTTTAAAATATCCAGACTTAAGAACGGGATAAAGACAAATCGGGTCTGCACTCACCTTTAATTCAATTTAACTTTATTTATATAGCGTCAAATCACGGCAATGCCATCTCAAGACGCTTTACAGACAGAGGGGAAAACATAATGAAGGCCAATTCATAACAGCCTATATAAGGAAACCAACAGATTGAGTTGAGTCCAACTCAATCTCCCATCCTGAGCAAGCACACTGGCGACAGTGGGAAGGAAAAAACTCCCTTTTAACAGGAAGGAAACCTCCGGCAGAACCCGGCTCAGGACAGGCAGCCATCTGCCTCTGCTGTGTGGGGGGAAGAGGACAGAAAGACAACAGACAACAGGAACTGCTACTCCCGGCCAGGGAGACCTGCTGAGACAGGAGACATACATGTTAATGATGCAACACTGTTATGGGGGGGGGGGGGGGGGGGGGTAAAAGAAAGAGATAAAGAGAAAAAGAAAGAAGCTCAGTGTATCAGGAAATGTCCCTCAGCAGTCTAAACCTATAGCAGCATAACTAAGGGATGCTAACCATCCCTAGCTATAGGACTTATCAAAAAGATAAGTCTTCAGCCTAGTCTTAAAGGTGGGGAGGGTGTCTGCTTCCCTAACACTAACTGGGAGCTTATTCCATAAGAGAGGGGCCTGATAACCAAAGGCTCTGCCTCCTGCTCGGCTCTTTGAGACTCTAGGAACCACAAGTAAGCCTGCAGTCTGCGAACGAAGTACTCTGCTTGGTATATAAGGAACAATGAGGTCTTTGATATATAGTGGTGCCTGGTTGTGGAGGGCTTTATATGTAAGGAGAAGGATTTTAAATTCTATTCTAGATTCAACAGGCAGCCAATGAAGAGAGGCTAAAACTGGAGAAATATGATCGCTCATGCTGGTTCTGGTCAGGACTCTGGCTGCAGAATTCTGGATCAGCTGAAGGCTTTTCAGGGCATATTTAGGACAGCCCAGTAATAGAGAGTTACAGTAATCTAGTCTCGAAGTAACAAAAGCGTGAACCAGTTTTTCTGCATCACTCTGAGACAGAATGTCCCTAATTTTGGCTATATTACGTAAATGAAAGAAGCCTGTTTTAGTAACCTGCTTAATATGTGGGCCAAAGGACAGGTCAGGGTCAAATATTACTCCAAGGTTTCTCACTGTAGCACTGGAAGCTAAAGTAATGCCATCCAGGTTCATTACAAAACCGGAAAATTTAGCTCTGAGTTTTTCAGATCCAGCGAGAATTACTTCAGTCTTATCTGAGTTTAAGAGGAGAAAATTTCTAGACATCCAAGTCTTTATGTGTATGAGACAATTTTGTAGCCTATTGGGCTGATTTGTTTCATCTGGTTTAAAGGATAAGTATAGTTGAGTATCATCTGCAACAATGAAAGTTTATTCCATGCTGTCTAATAATTTTGCCTAAAGGGAGCATATATAGCGTGAAGAGTATTGGTCCAAGTACAGAACCTTGAGGAACTCCATGACTTACTGTAGTTTGTGAGGAGGACTTGTCATTTACATGAACGAACTGAAGTCTATCAGATAAATATGATTTAAACCAGCTTAACGCTGTACCTGTAATTCCAATCACCTGTTCTAGTCTTTGTAACAGAATGTTATGATCGACTGTATCAAATGCAGCACTAAGATCAAGCAAGATAAGTATGGACACAAGTCCTTTGTCTGAGGCCATAAGAAGGTCATTAGTAACTTTCACCAATGCTGTCTCAGTGCTATGATGAGCTCTAAATCCTGACTGAAACTCCTCGCATAAATTATTTCTGCTCAGGTGGGCATGTAGCTGAGCTATTTTCTCCAGAATTTTGGACATAAACAGGAGGTTAGATATAGGTCTATAATTTGTTATCACCTCTGGATCCAGAGATTGCTTTTTAAGTAAAGGCTTGATTACAGCAGTTTTAAATGATTGTGGTACATATCCTGTCACTAAAGACATATTGATAAGATTTAGTAGTGATGTATTAATTAAAGGGAAAATGTCCTTAAAGAGGCTCGTTGGGAGAGGGTCTAAGATACAGGTGGATGGTTTAGATGAAGCTATTATTTTAGTTAATTCAGAGGGTTGGACAGGACAGAAACTATTTAGACACAAGTCAGATCCTGGTTCTAAGGATGCTTCAGACCACAACAGGCTCAACATTATAGGTAGAAGGAAGAGTATTGTGAATTTGATCTCTAATAGTGTCAATTTTATTCCTGAAAAAATACATGAAATCATCCCAGCTAAGTGAGAAAGAAATACATGGCTCCACAGCGCTCCAGCTCCTAGTAAGCCTAGCTACAGTGCTGAAAAGAAACCGAGGGTTGTTTTTGTTTTCTTCTATCAATGATGAATAATAAGCTGTTCTTGCCGTACGTAAGGCTTTTTTGTATACGATTAAACTTTCTTTCCAGGTTAAGTGAGACTCCTCTAGTCCTGATGAACGCCATCTGTTTTCCAAACGCCTTGATGCCTGTTTTAGAGCTCGAAGCTGGGAATTAAACCAGGGAGCCTTCATAATCTTCCCTAATTTCTTCTTCTTTAGGGGAGCAACATTATCCAAGGTTGTACGCATTGAAGCTATTATAGTATCAGCATGTTGATCAATCTGAGCAGGAGTAAGGCTTAAAGGGGGACTCTCAGTCATGCTAACACATGGTAGATGTGAAAAAATTGATTTAATTGATTGTTTAAATTTTGTAATATTATTGTCTGATAAGCATCTACTATAGTAGAATTTATTTTTGGTCAGTGATTAATCAAATAAAGTGAATTCAAAGGTTAATAAGAAGTGATCGGACAAGACAGGGTTTTGAGGAAATACTTTGAGCTTATCAGTCTCATTACCTTTAGTATTGTAATTTATTCCATGTGGGTGGCAAAAGTAGTTTAGATTGAATGTATTGACAATGTTCGGACTGAATTTTGTTGACAGTCTTGAATGTGTTTTACTTAACTTTATATTTTGGTGTATATATACGTATTCGTATTTTGTATGTATAAATAAAGTTACATATGTGTAACTTTAATTTTGGCAATGCAGTGTAATCTGTGTATACTTTCTTATTGTGTAAAAGCCCAAAGAGGGACGGGCATTGAAAATTGGCCTTTGCTAAAACGCTGCAGTATGTGCCATCATTCATGGAGAAAACTTGTACCTATCAAAAATAAATAAATAAATAAATAAAATCTGTGTGATAAGGAGAGATGTGGATGTGGGTTGTGCCCATTAAAAGCTGTTCTTCTACCAAACACAAAGCTGTTTACTTGTGTTTGATGTTCTTTATGGCATGATTAAAAACATAAAAACCTGCTGGTGATTTACCAGTGTCTTCAATTGACAAACAGCAGCCTTATTATCACCACACCGCCATCCTCTTACTGGTCACCATGCTGGTACCTCCTCATACTGGTCACCATGCTGGTACCTCCTCATACTGGTCACCATGCTGGTACCTCCTCATACTGGTCACCATGCTGGTACCTCCTCATACTGGTCACCATGCTGGTACCTCCTCATACTGGTCACCAGCCTGGTACCTCCTCATACTGGTCACCAGCCAGGTACCTCCACATACTGGTCACCAGCCTGGTACCTCCTCATACTGGTCACCATGCTGGTACCTCCTCATACTGGTTATCAGCCAGGTACCTCCACATACTGGTCACCAGCCAGGTACCTCCTCATACTGGTTATCAGCCTGGTACCTCCACATACTGGTCACCAGCCTGGTATCTCCACATACTGGTCACCAGCCAGGTACCTCCTCATACTGGTTATCAGCCTGGTACCTCCACATACTGGTCACCAGCCTGGTACCTCCACATACTGGTCACCAGCCTGGTACCTCCTCATACTGGTCACCATGCAGGTACCTCCTCATACTGGTTATCAGCCAGGTACCTCCTCATACTGGTCACCAGCCAGGTACCTACACATACTGGTCACCAGCCTGGTACCTCCTCATACTGGTCACCATGCAGGTACCTCCTCATACTGGTCACCAGCCAGGTACCTACACATACTGGTCACCAGCCTGGTACCTCCACATACTGGTCACCAGCCAGGTACCTCCTCATACTGGTTATCAGCCAGGTACCTCCTCATACTGGTCACCAGCCAGGTACCTACACATACTGGTCACCAGCCTGGTACCTCCTCATACTGGTCACCATGCTGGTACCTCCTCATACTGGTTATCAGCCGGGTACCTCCAAATACTGGTCACCAGCCAGGTACCTCCTCATACTGGTCACCAGCCAGGTACCTCCACATACTGGTCACCAGCCAGGTACCTCCTCATACTGGTCACCATGCTGGTACCTCCTCATACTGGTCACCAGCCAGGTACCTCCACATACTGGTCACATGCCAGGTACCTCCTCATACTGGTTATCAGCCAGGTACCTCCTCATACTGGTTATTAGCCGGGTACCTCCACATACTGGTCACCAGCCTGGTACCTCCACATACTGGTCACCAGCCAGGTACCTCCACATACTGGTCACCAGCCTGGTACCTCCTCATACTGGTCACCAGCCTGGTACCTCCACATACTGGTCACCAGCCAGGTACCTCCACATACTGGTCACCAGTCAGGTACCTCCTCATACTGGTCACCAGCCTGGTACCGCCTCATACTGGTCACCAGCCAGGTACCTCCACATACTGGTCACCAGCCAGGTACCTCCACATACTGGTCACCAGCCAGGTACCTCCACATACTGGTCATCAGCCAGGTACATCCTCATACTGGTCACCAGCCAGGTACCTCCACATACTGGTCACCAGCCAGGTACCTCATACTGGTCATCAGCCTGGTACCTCCACATACTGGTCATCAGCCTGGTACCTCCACATACTGGTCACCAGCCAGGTACCTCCACATACTGGTCACCATGCTGGTACCTCCTCATACTGGTCAGCATGCTGGTACCTCCACATACTGGTCACCAGCCTGGTACCTCCTCATACTGGTCACCAGCCTGGTACCTCCTCATACTGATCACCAGCCAGGTATCTCCTCATACTGGTCACCAGCCTGGTACCTCCTCATACTGGTCACCAGCCTGGTACCTCCTCATACTGGTCACCAGCCTGGTACCTCCTCATACTGGTCACCAGCCTGGTACCTCCACATACTGGTCACCAGCCAGGTACCTCCACATACTGGTCACCAGCCTGGTACCTCCACATACTGGTCACCAGCCAGGTACCTCCACATACTGGTCACCAGCCTGGTACCTCCACATACTGGTCACCAGCCTGGTACCTCCTCATACTGGTCACCATGCTGGTACCTCCTCATACTGATCACCAGCCAGGTACCTCCACATACTGGTCACCAGCCAGGGACCTCCACATACTGGTCACCAGCCAGGTACCTCCACATACTGGTCACCAGCCAGGTACCTCCACATACTGGTCACCAGCCTGGTACCTCCACATACTGGTCACCAGCCTGGTACCTCCTCATACTGGTCACCATGCTGGTACCTCCTCATACTGGTCACCACACTGGTACCTCCTCATACTGGTCACCAGCCTGGTACCTCCTCATACTGATCACCAGCCAGGTATCTCCTCATACTGGTCACCATGCTGGTACCTCCTCATACTGGTCACCATGCTGGTACCTCCTCATACTGGTCACCATGCTGGTACCTCCTCATACTGGTCACCAGCCAGGTACCTCCTCATACTGGTCACCATGCTGGTACCTCCTCATACTGGTCACCAGCCTGGTACCTCCTCATACTGGTCACCATGCTGGTACCTCCTCATACTGGTCACCGTGCTGGTACCTCCTCATACTGGTCACCAGCCAGGTACCTCCTCATACTGGTCACCATGCTGGTACCTCCTCATACTGGTCACCAGCCTGGTACCTCCTCATACTGGTCACCATGCTGGTACCTCCTCATACTGGTCACCATGCTGGTACCTCCTCATACTGGTCACCAGCCAGGTACCTCCACATACTGGTCACCAGCCAGGTACCTCCTCATACTGGTCACCAGCCTGGTACCTCCTCATACTGGTCACCATGCTGGTACCTCCTCATACTGGTCACCATGCTGGTACCTCCTCATACTGGTCACCAGCCTGGTACCTCCTCATACTGGTCACCATGCTGGTACCTCCTCATACTGGTCACCAGCCAGGTACCTCCTCATACTGGTTACCAGCCAGGTACCTCCTCATACTGGTTACCAGCCTGGTACCTCCTCATACTGGTCACCAGCCAGGTACCTCCTCATACTGGTTACCAGCCAGGTACCTACACATACTGGTCACCAGCCTGGTACCTCCTCATACTGGTCACCAGCCTGGTACCTCCACATACTGGTCACCATGCTGGTACCTCCTCATACTGGTCACCATGCTGGTACCTCCTCATACTGGTTACCAGCCTGGTACCTCCTCATACTGGTCACCAGCCAGGTACCTCCTCATACTGGTTACCAGCCAGGTACCTACACATACTGGTCACCAGCCTGGTACCTCCTCATACTGGTCACCAGCCTGGTACCTCCACATACTGGTCACCAGCCTGGTACCTCCTCATACTGGTCACCAGCCTGGTACCTCCACATACTGGTCACCATGCTGGTACCTCCTCATACTGGTCACCAGCCAGGTACCTCAACATACTGGTCACCAGCCAGGTACCTCCACATACTGGTCACCAGCCAGGTACCTCATACTGGTCATCAGCCTGGTACCTCCACATACTGGTCACCAGCCAGGTACCTCCACATACTGGTCACCATGCTGGTACCTCCTCATACTGGTCACCAGCCAGGTACCTCATACTGGTCATCAGCCTGGTACCTCCACATACTGGTCACCAGCCAGGTACCTCATACTGGTCATCAGCCTGGTACCTCCACATACTGGTCACCAGCCAGGTACCTCCACATACTGGTCACCATGCTGGTACCTCCTCATACTGGTCAGCATGCTGGTACCTCCTCATACTGGTCACCATGCTGGTACCTCCTCATACTGGTCACCAGCCAGGTACCTCCTCATACTGGTCAGCATGCTGGTACCTCCTCATACTGGTCACCATGCTGGTACCTCCACATACTGGTCACCAGCCAGGTACCTCCACATACTGGTCACCATGCTGGTACCTCCTCATACTGGTCAGCATGCTGGTACCTCCACATACTGGTCACCAGCCTGGTACCTCCACATACTGGTCACCAGCCTGGTACCTCCTCATACTGGTCACCAGCCTGGTACCTCCTCATACTGATCACCAGCCAGGTATCTCCTCATACTGGTCACCAGCCTGGTACCTCCTCATACTGGTCACCATGCTGGTACCTCCACATACTGGTCACCAGCCTGGTACCTCCTCATACTGGTCACCAGCCTGGAACCTCCTCATACTGGTCACCAGCCTGGTACCTCCACATACTGGTCACCAGCCAGGTACCTCCACATACTGGTCACCAGCCTGGCACCTCCACATACTGGTCACCAGCCAGGTACCTCCACATACTGGTCACCAGCCTGGTACCTCCACATACTGGTCACCAGCCAGGTACCTCCTCATACTGGTCACCATGCTGGTACCTCCTCATACTGATCACCAGCCAGGAACCTCCACATACTGGTCACCAGCCAGGTACGTCCACATACTGGTCACCAGCCTGGTACCTCCTCATACTGGTCACCATGCTGGTACCTCCACATACTGGTCACCAGCCAGGTACCTCCACATACTGGTCACCAGCCTGGCACCTCCACATACTGGTCACCAGCCAGGTACCTCCACATACTGGTCACCAGCCTGGTACCTCCACATACTGGTCACCAGCCAGGTACCTCCTCATACTGGTCACCATGCTGGTACCTCCTCATACTGATCACCAGCCAGGAACCTCCACATACTGGTCACCAGCCAGGTACCTCCTCATACTGGTCACCAGCCTGGTACCTCCTCATACTGGTCACCATGCTGGTACCTCCTCATACTGGTCACCATGCTGGTACCTCCTCATACTGGTCACCAGCCTGGTACCTCCTCATACTGGTCACCATGCTGGTACCTCCTCATACTGGTCACCAGCCAGGTACCTCCTCATACTGGTTACCAGCCTGGTACCTCCTCATACTGGTCACCAGCCAGGTACCTCCTCATACTGGTTACCAGCCAGGTACCTCCACATACTGGTCACCAGCCAGGTACCTACACATACTGGTCACCAGCCTGGTACCTCCTCATACTGGTCACCAGCCTGGTACCTCCACATACTGGTCACCAGCCTGGTACCTCCTCATACTGGTCACCAGCCTGGTACCTCCACATACTGGTCACCAGCCAGGTACCTCCACATACTGGTCACCATGCTGGTACCTCCTCATACTGGTCACCAGCCAGGTACCTCATACTGGTCATCAGCCTGGTACATCCTCATACTGGTCACCAGCCTGGTACCTCCACATACTGGTCACCAGCCAGGTACCTCATACTGGTCATAAGCCTGGTACCTCCACATACTGGTCACCAGCCAGGTACCTCCACATACTGGTCACCATGCTGGTACCTCCTCATACTGGTCAGCATGCTGGTACCTCCACATACTGGTCACCAGCCTGGTACCTCCACATACTGGTCACCAGCCTGGTACCTCCTCATACTGGTCACCAGCCTGGTACCTCCTCATACTGATCACCAGCCAGGTATCTCCTCATACTGGTCACCAGCCTGGTACCTCCTCATACTGGTCACCATGCTGGTACCTCCACATACTGGTCACCAGCCTGGTACCTCCACATACTGGTCACCAGCCTGGTACCTCCTCATACTGGTCACCAGCCTGGTACCTCCTCATACTGATCACCAGCCAGGTATCTCCTCATACTGGTCACCAGCCTGGTACCTCCACATACTGGTCACCAGCCTGGTACCTCCTCATACTGGTCACCAGCCTGGAACCTCCTCATACTGGTCACCAGCCTGGTACCTCCACATACTGGTCACCAGCCAGGTACCTCCACATACTGGTCACCAGCCTGGCACCTCCACATACTGGTCACCAGCCAGGTACCTCCACATACTGGTCACCAGCCTGGTACCTCCACATACTGGTCACCAGCCAGGTACCTCCTCATACTGGTCACCATGCTGGTACCTCCTCATACTGATCACCAGCCAGGAACCTCCACATACTGGTCACCAGCCAGGTACCTCCACATACTGGTCACCAGCCAGGTACCTCCACATACTGGTCACCAGCCTGGTACCTCCACATACTGGTCACCATGCTGGTACCTCCTCATACTGGTCACCATGCTGGTACCTCCTCATACTGATCACCAGCCAGGTACCTCCACATACTGGTCACCAGCCAGGTACCTCCACATACTGGTCACCAGCCAGGTACCTCCACATACTGGTCACCAGCCTGGTACCTCCACATACTGGTCACCATGCTGGTACCTCCTCATACTGGTCAGCATGCTGGTACCTCCACATACTGGTCACCAGCCAGGTACCTCCACATACTGGTCACCAGCCTGGTACCTCTTCATACTGGTCACCAGCCTGGTACCTCCACATACTGGTCACCAGCCAGGTACCTCCTCATACTGGTCACCAGCCTGGTACCTCCACATACTGGTCACCAGCCTGGTACCTCCTCATACTGGTCACCATGCTGGTACCTCCTCATACTGATCACCAGCCTGTTACCTCCACATACTGGTCACCAGCCAGGTACCTCCACATACTGGTCACCAGCCAGGTACCTCCACATACTGGTCACCAGCCTGGTACCTCCTCATACTGGTTACCATGCTGGTACCTCCTCATACTGGTCACCAGCCTGGTACATCCTCATACTGGTCACCAGCCTGCTATCTCCTCATACTGGTGACCAGCCAGGTACCTCCACATACTGGTCACCAGCCAGGTACCTCCACATACTGGTCACAAGCCTGGTACCTCCTCATACTGGTCACCAGCCAGGTACCTCCACATACTGGTCACCAGCCAGGTACCTCCACATACTGGTCACCATGCTGGTACCTCCTCATACTGGTAACCAGCCTGGTACCTCCACATACTGTTCACCAGCCAGGTACCTCCACATACTGGTCACCAGCCAGGTACCTCCACATACTGGTCACCAGCCTGGTACCTCCTCATACTGGTTACCATGCTGGTACCTCCTCATACTGATCACCAGCCAGGTACCTCCACATACTGGTCACCAGCCAGGTACCTCCACATACTGGTCACCAGCCAGGTACCTCCACATACTGGTCACCAGCCAGGTAACTCCACATACTGGTCACCAGCCTGGTACCTCCACATACTGGTGACCAGCCAGGATCCTCCACATACAGGTCACCAGCCAGGTACCTCCACATACTGGTCACCAGCCTGGTACATCCACATACTGGTCACCAGCCAGGTACCTCCTCATACTGGTCACCAGCCAGATTACATCCTCATACTGGTCACCAGCCTGGTACCTCCTCATACTGGTCACCAGCCAGGTACATCCTCATACTGGTCACCAGCCTGGTACCTCCTCATACTGGTGACCAGCCAGGTACCTCCTCATACTGGTCACCAGCCAGGTACATCCTCATACTGGTCACCAGCCAGGTACCTCCTCATACTGGTGACCAGCCTGGTACCTCCTCATACTGGTCACCAGCCAGGTACCTCCACATACTGGTCATCATGCTGGTACCTCCTCATACTGGTCACCAGCCAGGTACCTCCACATACTGGTCACCTGCCAGGTACCTCCACATACTGGTCACCAGCCTGGTACCTCCTCATACTGATCACCAGCCAGGTACCTCCTCATACCGGTCACCAGCCTGGTACCTCCTCATACTGGTCACCAGCCTGGTACCTCCACATACTGGTCACCAGCCTGGTACCTCCACATACTGGTCACCAGCCAGGTACCTCCACATACTGGTCACCAGCCAGGTACCTCCACATACTGGTCACCAGCCAGGTACCTCCACATACTGGTCACCAGCCAGGTACCTCCACATACTGGTCACCAGCCATTTACCTCCACATACTGGTCACCAGCCAGGTACATCCTCATACTGGTCACCAGCCAGGTACCTCCTCATACTGGTCATCAGCCTGATACCTCCTCATACTGGTCACCAGCCAGGTACCTCCTCATACTGGTCACCAGCCTGGTACCTCCACATACTGGTCACCAGCCTGGTACCTCCACATACTGGTCACCAGCCTGGTACCTACACATACTGGTCACCGGCCTGGTACCTCCTCATACTGGTCACCAGCCTGGTGCCTCAACATACTGGTCACCAGCCTGGTACATCCTCATACTGGTCACCAGCCTGGTACCTCCTCATACTGGTCACCAGCCTGGTACCTCCTCATACTGGTCACCAGCCTGGTACCTCCTCATACTGATCACCAGCCAGGTATCTCCTCATACTGGTCACCAGCCTGGTACCTCCACATACTGGTCACCAGCCTGGTACCTCCTCATACTGGTCACCAGCCTGGAACCTCCTCATACTGGTCACCAGCCAGGTACCTCCACATACTGGTCACCAGCCAGGTACCTCCACATACTGGTCACCAGCCTGGCACCTCCACATACTGGTCACCAGCCAGGTACCTCCACATACTGGTCACCAGCCTGGTACCTCCACATACTGGTCACCAGCCTGGTACCTCCTCATACTGGTCACCATGCTGGTACCTCCTCATACTGATCACCAGCCAGGTACCTCCACATACTGGTCACCAGCCAGGTACCTCCACATACTGGTCACCAGCCAGGTACCTCCACATACTGGTCACCAGCCTGGTACCTCCACATACTGGTCACCATGCTGGTACCTCCTCATACTGGTCAGCATGCTGGTACCTCCACATACTGGTCACCAGCCAGGTACCTCCACATACTGGTCACCAGCCTGGTACCTCTTCATACTGGTCACCAGCCAGGTACCTCTTCATACTGGTCACCAGCCAGGTACCTCCACATACTGGTCACCAGCCTGGTACCTCCACATACTGGTCACCAGCCAGGTACCTCCTCATACTGGTCACCAGCCTGGTACCTCCACATACTGGTCACCAGCCTGGTACCTCCTCATACTGGTCACCATGCTGGTACCTCCTCATACTGATCACCAGCCTGGTACCTCCACATACTGGTCACCAGCCAGGTACCTCCACATACTGGTCACCAGCCAGGTACCTCCACATACTGGTCACCAGCCAGGTACCTCCACATACTGGTCACCAGCCAGGTACCTCCTCATACTGGTCACCAGCCTGGTACCTCCTCATACTGGTCACCAGCCTGGTACCTCCTCATACTGGTCACCAGCCTGCTATCTCCTCATACTGGTGACCAGCCAGGTACCTCCACATACTGGTCACCAGCCAGGTACCTCCTCATACTGGTCACCAGCCAGGTACCTCCACATACTGGTCACCAGCCAGGTACCTCCACATACTGGTCACCATGCTGGTACCTCCTCATACTGGTACCCAGCCTGGTACCTCCACATACTGGTCACCAGCCAGGTACCTCCACATACTGGTCACCAGCCAGGTACCTCCACATACTGGTCACCAGCCTGGTACCTCCTCATACTGGTTACCATGCTGGTACCTCCTCATACTGTTCACCAGCCTGGTACCTCCTCATACTGGTCACCAGCCAGGTACCTCCACATACTGGTCACCAGCCAGGTACCTCCACATACTGGTCACCAGCCAGGTAACTCCACATACTGGTCACCAGCCTGGTACCTCCACATACTGGTGACCAGCCAGGATCCTCCACATACAGGTCACCAGCCAGGTACCTCCACATACTGGTCACCAGCCTGGTACATCCACATACTGGTCACCAGCCAGGTACCTCCTCATACTGGTGACCAGCCAGGTACCTCCTCATACTGGTCACCAGCCAGGTACCTCCTCATACTGGTCACCAGCCAGGTACCTCCTCATACTGGTGACCAGCCTGGTACCTCCTCATACTGGTCACCAGCCAGGTACCTCCACATACTGGTCATCATGCTGGTACCTCCTCATACTGGTCACCAGCCAGGTACCTCCACATACTGGTCACCTGCCAGGTACCTCCACATACTGGTCACCAGCCTGGTACCTCCTCATACTGATCACCAGCCACGTACCTCCTCATACCGGTCACCAGCCTGGTACCTCCTCATACTGGTCACCAGCCTGGTACCTCCACATACTGGTCACCAGCCTGGTACCTCCACATACTGGTCACCAGCCAGGTACCTCCACATACTGGTCACCAGCCAGGTACCTCCACATACTGGTCACCAGCCAGGTACCTCCACATACTGGTCACCAGCCAGGTACCTCCACATACTGGTCACCAGCCAGGTACCTCCACATACTGGTCACCAGCCATTTACCTCCACATACTGGTCACCAGCCAGGTACATCCTCATACTGGTCACCAGCCAGGTACCTCCTCATACTGGTCATCAGCCTGGTACCTCCTCATACTGGTCACCAGCCAGGTACCTCCTCATACTGGTCACCAGCCTGGTACCTCCACATACTGGTCACCAGCCTGGTACCTCCACATACTGGTCACCAGCCTGGTACCTACACATACTGGTCACCGGCCTGGTACCTCCTCATACTGGTCACCAGCCTGGTGCCTCCTCATACTGGTCACCAGCCTGGTACATCCTCATACTGGTCACCAGCCTGGTACCTCCTCATACTGGTCACCAGCCTGGTACCTCCTCATACTGGTCACCAGCCTGTTACCTCCTCATCCTGGTCACAGCTTGGTACTTCCTCCTCATACTGGTCACCAGCTGAACCAGAAGTCCCACATTATTATTTTTACCAGAGTTTAAATCTTTGGTCCCCACTTGAGTGAGAACACTGCTCCAAATGAACTACCTCATCCCTCGGAGGATATTTGGTTAAATCCGCCCAACCAGTACCAGTGTAAATGCAGCACCACACCATCACACTGCCTCCACCATAAGCTGCTTCCATAATGATGCAGCAATCAGCTGGTTTTCATGGACACAACCCACATACCCAACTCTGTTACTCTTCCTACAAAACATTTTCCCTTCTGATCTGGCTCCATTTAAAATGGAAATAAGCATTTCCCAACAGGAGAGTTTTATCACCAAGAAGCATTGTTTCAATAAATAATATGATTAATCTAACACTCACTTTGACTAAGTTTATGTAATTCTTCTTATAGGTATTAAATCACTTACACTATTTAAAAAATTTACTTCAGTGTTGTCACCAAGGTTTGGAAAAGTGGGAATGGATGGGGTTTGGTAAAAGAGGGGTGGTCACTTCAAGAGTAAGAAATAAAAATAATTAGAAAAGTGGATTAATTAGAGATCAACAAAGACAGAAAGAAGAGACTCACAGAGACCTGCAGACGACAAGGTGAGTTTAGTGGAGCTGTCTTCCTCGGCTGTCTCAACTCTGCTAACATGGAGTGCTGCTGGCTGCATGATGCCAACTGCAGATCTCTGATCAGACAGAAAAAACTCTGGATTTGTATGTAAACATGTGCATGAATGTGGGAGTGGACCTCTGCAACAAAATCTATTCACACCGTGTGCTTGTGTATGCTGTCTTCACAGATGCAAACATACTCCATAAAACACACAAGCATGTGCATGTAATTGCATGACTATGTATGTGTATGTGTGTATGCATACATGTGTGTGTGTCGGTGCACATGCATGCATGTGTATGTGTGAATTAGCATTCATGGAGCCAGCGGGGCATGTCAGAGCCCATAATGACCCCAGATAGAAGGTCCAGGACTGTGGGAGGGCCAAGGTGGTGCCTGGGGGGTTGGATGTTGATGGAAGCCTCATGATGAGAGGTTTCTTCACCAAACCATCTGACAAGGTGTGTGTGTGTGTGTGTGTGTGTGTGTGTGTGTGTGTGTGTGTGTGTGTGTGTGTGTGTTACAAAGCAATATGCAGAAACTGACATATGTACCCTAATGTACCAATGTTTTGACCCTGGAATAAGACCAGCTTTCCCCAGCAGACACCAGTGGGACCCACAATAATCGCCTATGAGGTTTTTATCAGACCTCTAAACTCCATCTCAGATGATCTGATGACATCAGCGAGAGGCTAACCCCACCCACAAAGACCTCACCCCACAACCCACCAGGCTCCAAAGGATCCAGGGCTGTAGCCCACCTGCCTGATCTTGCTAATAACACATGATTGTCTAGCAGCTTAAGCCAAGCAAGTCTAAGTGAAGCTGGTTGCCATAGTGAGACTGGAAAAGGCAAGCTAGGTCAGCAGCCCATCACAGGGCAGGACTGACATTCCTGCTCTCTCACACCTCACACAGCCAATTCTGAATCAACACTTAACCTAACATGCTTATCTTTGACCTGTGGGGTGGGGAGGTGGGGGGCTGCAGCCACAGTAAATAAGTGTCCCGAAAGGAGACAGGAGACATACCACAGCTTTGACAACGCCAATATGAACACAAAGATTTTTCTGGTTATGTGTCTGGACCATAAAATCTGAAAGAGTTTTCTAGGAAATAAATGTGGTTTCATAGAAGTCAGAAATGTGCAAACAAATCCTAGCATCCAACTCATCACATGCTGCAGCTCGATTCAAGAGTTCTTTGCATTGCTTGGATTACACTTATCTTGCCACTTTCTTGTGTACAGGGAACTGCTCTATAGCTGCATCATATTGGCAAGTATCCTGCACCAGTAAGTGATGCTCTGGCTGGACCAGTGGCAAATGGCTGCAAAAGAAACCTTGTTCTGCACTACTGTCTTATTAACAGTTTACACAGGTTGCATTTGGGCTTTCCTTTTTACATGTTACCATGGAAGTGCATTCTGTGACTTTTTCTTCAGAAACTTGGAAAACCCTGAAAATTTGATCCTCATCAGTCCTCAAGGATCTTTGGAATTTTTTCGCTGGGAATTGACAAACCCAGAGGCAATTGATTACGTCTTTTTCAAGCATCACTGCAGATACCACTGTATTAAAGTCATTGAGAATGTAACATAGGAAAAAACAATGGAATTCTCTCTTTACTTATTATTTTTCTCTTTCCTTTAAATAGTACATAACCATTTTATGAAGTTGCTGCAGTAGACAAAAAACTAAAAAAAAAACAATGTGGACATTATCTAAGCAATGATTCATGGAGCTGAAGTGAAGCAGACCAAAGCTGCAGAGGCACAGAGATAACTGGGTGGCTTTCATCGGCTTTCCTCGTTATCCAATGAAGAATTTTGCACTTTTTCTGTACAAAGCATTTCTACTGGGATGTCATATACAGCCTCTCCCTGAGCCGTCACCTTATCGTGGTGGAGGGGTTTGTGCGTCCCGAAGATCCTAGCAGCTATGTTGTCGGGGGCTTTATGCCCCTGGTAGGGTCACCCATGGCAAACAGGTGTCTAGGGGAGGGACCAGACCAAGCACGGCTCATAGACCCCTATGATGACGACCAACCTAGGCATGAATGTTCCCTTGCCCGGACGCGGGTTACCGGGCCCCCCTCTGGAGCCAGGCCTGGAGGCGGGGTACGAGAGCGAGCGTCTGGTGGCCGGGCCTTCGCCCATGGGGCCCGGTCGGGCTCAGCCCGAAGGGGTTACATGGGCCCCACCTCCCGTGGGCTCACCATCTGCAGGAGGAGCCGTAGGGGTCGGGTGCAATGTGAGCTGGGCGGCAGCAAGGGGCGGGGACCCTGGCGGTCCGATCCCCGGCTGCAGAAGCTGGCTCTAGGGACGTGGAACGTCACCTTTCTGGTGGGGAAGGAGCCTGAGCTTGTGCGTGAGGTTGAGCGGTTCCGACTAGATATAGTTGGACTCACCTCGACGCATGGCTTGGGCTCTGGAACCAGTACCTTCGAGAGGGGCTGGACCTTCTTCCACTCTGGAGTTGCTCATGGTGAGAGGCGCCGAGCTGGTGTGGGCATTCTCATCGGCCCCCAGCTTGGTGCCTGCACGTTGGGGTTTACCCCGGTGGATGAAAGGGTAGTTTCCCTCCGCCTCCGGGTGGGGGGACGGGTCCTGACTGTTGTCTGTGCTTATGCACCGAACAGCAGTTCAGAGTACCCACCCTTTCTGGGGTCCTTGGAGGGAGTGCTGGAGGGTGCTCCTTCTGGGGACTCCATTGTTCTGCTGGGGGACTTCAATGCTCACGTGGGCAATGACAGTGAGACCTGGAGGGGAGTGATTGGGAGGCATGGTCCCCCCCCTCTGAACCCAAATGGTGTTTTGTTATTGGACTTCTGTGCTCGTCATGGATTGTCTATAACGAACACCATGTTCCAGCATAAGAGTGTCCATATGTACACCTGGCATCAGGATTCCCTGGGCCGCAGTTCAATGATCGACTTTGTAGTCGTATCGTCGGACCTGCGGCCACATGCCTTGGACACTCGGGTGAAGAGGGGGGCGGAGCTTCAACTGATCACCACCTGGTGGTGAGTTGGCTCAGATGGTGGGGGAGGAAGCCGGTCAGAGCTGGCAGGCCCAAACGTGTTGTGAGGGTCTGCTGGGAACGTCTGGCTGAGTCCCCTGTCAGAGCGAGCTTCAACTCCCACCTTCAGCAGAGCTTCGAACACGTCCATCCGGCGGCTCAGGGGGGGGGGGGGGGGGGGGGGAAGCAGTGCTCCATCAATACTGTGTACAGTGGAGATGGGGTGCTGCTGACCTCAACTCGGGACGTTGTGGGTCGGTGGAGGGAATACTTCGAAGACCTCCTCAATCCTACCAACACGTCTTCCCATGAGGGAGCAGAGCTGGGGGACTCAGGGGTGGACTCTCCTATCTCTGGGGCTGAAGTCGCTGAGGTGGTCAAAAAGCTCCTTGGCGGCAAGGCCCCGGGGGTGGATGAGATCCGCCCGGAGTTCCTTAAGGCTCTGGATGCTATGGGGCTGTCCTGGCTGACACGCCTCTGCAGCATCGTGTGGACATCGGGGGCAGTACCGCTGGATTGACAGACTGGGGTGGTGGTCCCCCTTTTTAAGAAGGGGGACCGGAGGGTGTGTTCCAATTACAGGGGAATCACACTCCTCAGCCTCCCTGGTAACTTCTATTCAGGGGTCCTGGAGAGGAGGGTCCGCCGGATAGTCGAATCCCGGATTGAGGAGGAGCAGTGTGGTTTTCGTCCTGGTCGCGGAACAGTGGACCAGCTCTATACCCTCTCTGGGGTCCTGGGGGGGGCATGGGAGTTTGCCCAACCAGTCTACATGTGCTTTGTGGACCTGGAGAAGGCATTCAACCGTGTCCCCCGGGGGCTCCTGTGGGGGGTACTCCGGGAGTATGGGGTACCGGACCCCCTTGTACGAGCTGTCCGGTCCCTGTACGACAGGTGTCAGAGCTTGGTCCGCATTGCCGGTAGTAAGTCGGATTCGTTTCCGGTGAGGGTTGGACTCCGCCAAGGCTGCCCTTTATTACCGATTCTGTTCATAACTTATATGGACAGAGGGGTTGAGGGGATCCGACTTGGTGGCCTCAGGATTGGATCCCTGCTTTTTGCGGATGACGTGGTCCTGTTGGCTTCATCTGGTCGTGATCTCCAGCTCTCGCTTGAGCGATTCGCGGCCGAGTGTGAAGCGGCTGGGATGAGAATCAGCACCTCAAAATCTGAGACCATGGTCCTCAGCCGGAATAGGGTGGATTGCCCTCTCCGGGTCGGGAGTCAGGTCCTGCCTCAAGTGGAGGAGTTTAAATATCTCTGGGTCTTGTTCACGAGTGAGGGAAGGATGGAGCGTGAGATCGACAGATGGATCGGTGCAGCGTCTGCAGTAATGCGGACTCTGCGCCGGTCTGTCGTGGTGAAGAAGGAGCTGAGCCAGAAGGCGAAGCTCTCGATTTATCAGTCGATCTACGTTCCTACCCTCACCTATGGTCATGAGCTGTGGGTCGTGACCGAAAGAACGAGATCTCGTATACAGGTGGCTGAAATGAGTTTCCTCCGCAGGGTGGCCGGGCTCTCCCTTAGAGATAGGGTGAGGAGCTCAGTCATCCGGGAGGGGCTCAGAGTAGAGCCGCTGCTCCTTCGCATCGAGAGGAACCAGTTGAGGTGGCTCGGTCATCTGGTCAGGATGTCTCCTGGACGCCTCCCTGGTGAGGTGTTCCAGGCACGTCCCTCTGGGAGGAGACCCCGGGGAAGACCCAGGACACGCTGGAGGGATTACATCTCTCGGCTGGCCTGGGAACGCCTCGGGATCCCCCCCGCAGAGTTGGCAAATGTGGCTGGGGAGAGGGAAGTCTGGGCTTCCCTGCTTAGGCTGCTGCCCCCGCGACCCGACCCCGGATAAGCGGCAGAAGATGGATGGATGGATGGATGGATGTCATATACAGGCGTAGGTAAAACTAACAGAGGAGAACACTACACCAGTCTACACCAGCCTCCACCTCCTTTTGCCTGCCTACACCAGTCTACACCAGCCTCCACCTCCTTTTGCCTGCCTACACCAGCCTGCACCTCCTTTTGCCTGCCTACACCAGCCTCCACCTCCTTTTGCCTGCCTACACCAGCCTGCACCAGCCTCCACCTCCTTTTGCCTGCCTACACCAGCCTCCACCTCCTTTTGCCTGTCTACACCAGTCTACACCAGCCTCCACCTCCTTTTGCCTGCCTCCACCAACCTCCACCTCCTTTTGCCTGTCTACACCAGCCTCCACCTCCTTTTGCCTGCCTACACCAGTCTACACCAGCCTCCACCTCCTTTTGCCTGCCTCCACCAGCCTCCACCTCCTTTTGCCTGCCTACACCAGCCTCCACCTCCTTTTGCCTGCCTACACCAGTCTACACCAGCCTCCACCTCCTTTTGCCTGCCTCCACCAGCCTCCACCTCCTTTTGCCTGCCTACACCAGCCTCCACCTCCTTTTGCCTGCCTACACCAGTCTACACCAGCCTCCACCTCCTTTTGCCTGCCTACACCAGCCTCCACCTCCTTTTGCCTGCCTACACCAGCCTGCACCAGCCTCCACCTCCTTTTGCCTGTCTACAGCAGTCTACAGCAGCCTCCACCTCCTTTTGCCTGCCAACACCAGTCTACACCTCCTTTTGCCTGCCTACACCAGCCTCCACCTCCTTTTGCCTGCCTACACCAGTCTACACCAGCCTCCACCTCCTTTTGCCTGCCTACACCAGTCTACACCAGCCTCCACCTCCTTTTGCCTGCCTACACCAGTCTACACCAGCCTCCACATCCTTTTGCCTGCCTACACCAGCCTCCACCTCCTTTTGCCTGTCTACACCAGCCTCCACCTCCTTTTGCCTGTCTACACCAGCCTCCACCTCCTTTTGCCTGCCTCCACCAGCCTCCACCTCCTTTTGCCTGCCTACACCAGCCTCCACCTCCTTTTGCCTGCCTACACCAGTCTACACCAGCCTCCACCTCCTTTTGCCTGCCTACACCAGCCTCCACCTCCTTTTGCCTGCCTACACCAGCCTGCACCAGCCTCCACCTCCTTTTGCCTGTCTACACCAGTCTACACCAGCCTCCACCTCCTTTTGCCTGCCTACACCAGTCTACACCTCCTTTTGCCTGCCTACACCAGCCTCCACCTCCTTTTGCCTGCCTACACCAGTCTACACCAGCCTCCACCTCCTTTTGCCTGCCTACACCAGTCTACACCAGCCTCCACCTCCTTTTGCCTGCCTACACCAGCCTACACCAGCCTACACCTCCTTTTGCCTGCCTACACCAGTCTACACCTCCTTTTGCCTGCCTACACCAGCCTCCACCTCCTTTTGCCTGCCTACACCAGTCTACACCAGCCTCCACCTCCTTTTGCCTGCCTACACCAGCCTCCACCTCCTTTTGCCTGCCTACACCAGCCTACACCTCCTTTTGCCTGTCTACACCAGTCTACACCTCCTTTTGCCTGCCTAAACCAGCCTCCACCTCCTTTTGCCTGCCTACACCAGCCTGCACCAGCCTCCACCTCCTTTTGCCTGCCTACACCAGCCTACACCTCCTTTTGCCTGTCTACACCAGCCTCCACCTCCTTTTGCCTGCCTACACCAGCCTACACCTCCTTTTGCCTGTCTACACCAGCCTCCACCTCCTTTTGCCTGTCTACACCAGTCTACACCAGTCTATCACCAGTCTACACCAGCCTCCACCTCCTTTTGCCTGCCTACACCAGCCTCCACCTCCTTTTGCCTGCCTACACCAGCCTACACCTCCTTTTGCCTGCCTACACCAGCCTCCACCTCCTTTTGCCTGCCTACACCAGCCTACACCTCCTTTTGCCTGCCTACACCAGCCTACACCTCCTTTTGCCTGTCTACACCAGCCTACACCTCCTTTTGCCTGCCTACACCAGCCTACACCTCCTTTTGCCTGCCTACACCAGCCTACACCTCCTTTTGCCTGTCTACACCAGCCTACACCTCCTTTTGCCTGCCTACACCAGCCTGCACCAGCCTCCACCTCCTTTTGCCTGTCTACACCAGCCTACACCAGCCTACACCTCCTTTTGCCTGTCTACACCAGTCTACACCTCCTTTTGCCTGCCTACACCAGCCTCCACCTCCTTTTGCCTGCCTACACCAGCCTGCACCAGCCTCCACCTCCTTTTACCTGCCTACACCAGCCTACACCTCCTTTTGCCTGTCTACACCAGCCTCCACCTCCTTTTGCCTGCCTACACCAGCCTACACCTCCTTTTGCCTGTCTACACCAGCCTCCACCTCCTTTTGCCTGTCTACACCAGTCTACACCAGTCTATCACCAGTCTACACCAGCCTCCACCTCCTTTTGCCTGCCTACACCAGCCTACACCTCCTTTTGCTTGCCTACACCAGCCTACACCTCCTTTTGCCTGCCTACACCAGCCTACACCTCCTTTTGCCTGTCTACACCAGCCTACACCTCCTTTTGCCTGTCTACACCAGCCTCCACCTCCTTTTGCCTGCCTACACCAGCCTCCACCTCCTTTTGCCTGCCTACACCAGCCTACACCTCCTTTTGCCTGCCTACACCAGCCTCCACCTCCTTTTGCCTGTCTACACCAGCCTACACCTCCTTTTGCCTGCCTACACCAGCCTACACCTCCTTTTGCCTGCCTACACCAGTCTACACCAGCCTCCACCTCCTTTTGCCTGTCTACACCAGTCTACACCAGCCTCCACCTCCTTTTGCCTGTCTACACCAGTCTACACCAGCCTCCACCTCCTTTTGCCTGTCTACACCAGTCTACACCAGCCTCCACCTCCTTTTGCCTGCCTACACCAGCCTGCACCAGCCTCCACCTCCTTTTGCCTGTCTACACCAGTCTACACCAGCCTCCACCTCCTTTTGCCTGCCTACACCAGTCTACACCTCCTTTTGCCTGCCTACACCAGCCTCCACCTCCTTTTGCCTGCCTACACCAGTCTACACCAGCCTCCACCTCCTTTTGCCTGCCTACACCAGTCTACACCAGCCTCCACCTCCTTTTGCCTGCCTACACCAGCCTACACCAGCCTACACCTCCTTTTGCCTGCCTACACCAGCCTACACCTCCTTTTGCCTGCCTACACCAGCCTACACCTCCTTTTGCCTGTCTACACCAGCCTACACCTCCTTTTGCCTGTCTACACCAGCCTCCACCTCCTTTTGCCTGCCTACACCAGCCTAAACCTCCTTTTGCCTGCCTACACCAGGCTACACCTCCTTTTGCCTGCCTACACCAGCCTACACCTCCTTTTGCCTGCCTACACCAGCCTACACCTCCTTTTGCCTGTCTACACCAGCCTACACCTCCTTTTGCCTGTCTACACCAGCCTCCACCTCCTTTTGCCTGCCTACACCAGCCTACACCTCCTTTTGCCTGCCTACACCAGCCTACACCTCCTTTTGCCTGTCTACACCAGTCTACACCAGTCTATCACCAGTCTACACCAGCCTCCACCTCCTTTTGCCTGCCTACACCAGCCTCCACCTCCTTTTGCCTGCCTACACCAGCCTCCACCTCCTTTTGCCTGCCTACACCAGCCTACACCTCCTTTTGCCTGCCTACACCAGCCTACACCTCCTTTTGCCTGTCTACACCAGCCTCCACCTCCTTTTGCCTGTCTACACCAGTCTACACCAGTCTATCACCAGTCTACACCAGCCTCCACCTCCTTTTGCCTGCCTACACCAGCCTCCACCTCCTTTTGCCTGCCTACACCAGCCTACACCTCCTTTTGCCTGTCTACACCAGCCTACACCTCCTTTTGCCTGTCTACACCAGCCTCCACCTCCTTTTGCCTGCCTACACCAGCCTCCACCTCCTTTTGCCTGCCTACACCAGCCTCCACCTCCTTTTGCCTGTCTACACCAGCCTCCACCTCCTTTTGCCTGTCTACACCAGTCTACACCAGTCTATCACCAGTCTACATGTACCTCCGCCTACTCTGCCTGCTTGCACCAGTTTGTTTATCTGGTTGTAAATGATCTGATGGCAGCTTCTATCGTTGTTGCTTAAATGTTGATGTCAGATGTTTTAGGTAACTCCTTATGAAGCGTTTGTGACTAGATTTCTGTTTACATGAAGACATGGTTTATTTTACTTCATGAAATATTTGGTGGATCTTGCTGGACCAAACATGCCTCCACATTTGGGTTGCTGCATAATAAAGTTTGGAAAGCTCTTTTAAAGTTGGACAGACTCTCTAATGTTTCATAAATCCTACCAGCTGGAGTTGCTATTACTTAATATCCAACAACCAGAGCCAAATGTCAGCATCACTGGCTTTAGATCAGGCCCTGTTCAACCTGAGGTTGGTGGAACAGTAATGAGAAGGAGGTGATGGATGTTTGCATCTTCATGACTTCACTGCTGCCGTCAACACGCTTTGTCTCTGCAGTGAAACTGTTGTGAGATCAGCTGTTACTCCTCAAATACTCTATAACCTGCGGATGTGAGGGTGCTGTGGATGCTGCAGCATCATCCTGGTCCAGGTGTTTACTGTGACTGCTGGACTGAGCCTCTCTCCTCCCTGCTGATGATGTATCTCAGGTGAATCCTCCACAGATCTAGGTGCATGTTCAGTAACTTTCCACACCTGGAAGAGGATTTAATGAAATTTTTATGATATGCAATGTTCATTTAGAATTTTAAATATAGCAAACTGACAAAAAACAAAGGTCATTTTGAGCCGATCTGAGATCTAGTCAGTGGACAAACATGCCCTCAGCATCTCAGCACAGACCGTAGGGATCATTTTTATACGGTTCTGACACCTGAGTGCTTAGTAGCACATTTTTTCTTGTCTTATGTTTGTCTTTTTTACTCAGATTTCAAACCTGAGGAGTCCAATAATTCGTCATTTACATTAACAATTGTACAACAGGACATGTAAATGTTTTTTCACCGCATGAAGCAAGACTGATCAATACATCATGGATGGATATTTAAGAAAATATTAGACATCTGATGAGAACTCTACAGCAGTCCCAGAGTGAGAAAACCTTACATGTCTCCTCATGTGGAAACACAAGCCTGGCTGCCTCAGTGTATTCAGACCTTTTTCCTTGTTTTCATGTCGACAGGGAGCTGTGCACATCCAAATGTGCATCTTGCACACACACCTGTGTGGATTTTTTCTCTCACAAAACATTTATTCGGGGCACACATATGTGCTCGTGGAGCTTGGTGGTCATCCCCCAACCCCCAACCTGCAAAGGTCAGTGGCTTCTTTGATGTTGGCCCCATAGATCACCATTATTACTGTAGTCTATTGATTCCTATGGAGATGAGGCCTGCAGCCCTGGTTCTGGGTGACTGATGCTGAGGTCAGGGTCTGCATCCCCCTGGCTTTGTCTCAGAATATAAAATCTAGCTAACTGCTGCCTATTACTCGGCATGCTGGGCTTGTTTGAAGGACACAGAGGAATTCAAGATATATTAAAGCACTTGCACATCAAATAGATGATGTACTGGAACAACCAGGTCCAAGGCAATGTGCAGAAGCTGCTTACAAACATCAACAGTAATGTTCTGTGCTTATAAGTGCTTAAACTGTGGGTTGTATTTAATTCTTGGAGCTAACTTGACCCTGCAGACCACAGCATTTACATTCCCTTGGCCACAGCTGATGTGTTTATATCAGCAGCATCTCTGCTGGATCGCATGGATCTGATTGGGACTATCTAAGCAGCTGGAGTCTCAGCTTTAAATATGATTACCACTAAGCCAAACAGGCTTCCTCTGATATGAGACGAGGGTTTGAGTAGAAGGTTTAGGTGCTGACCAGCTCACCACTGACTCAAGCTCCAATGAAGCCGTACAAATGCTACACTGGGTGGACTGGAGAGGATACTAGGGCTTTGTTCATCTGGGTAGAAGAGAGCAGATCAATGGTTTCTGCCAGAATGAACAGCAAACAAAACAAAACTGGAAAACAAAGGAGGAGGAGGGTGGAGATCCATCAGTTTATGTTTTTTCTTCTTGTGGATTTAAACGACAAAGATTCACCGTATGTCAAAAAAATGAAGCTCTTCCTGCTTTCTTTTTATTGCTGAGTCAGACAGGAAGTCATGAGTCTCTCAACCAATCAAAGAACTGCAGCTTCAATATTCTGGCAGGTTTCCCAGTTTTTATGTAGAGAAATGCAAAAATACAAAACTAGTTCCTGTCCTGTCCAGTATGGAGCTAGGGCGGTCGGTGGTATTGGGGACTTGTGCAGTTTTCATGCAGACATGTGGACAGTGCCCCCCCCAGAGCAAGTCATTTACTGTTAAAATATAATTATCATTTCCTTTGTTGTTTTTTTTTAAACTGCCTGCACAGTTTTTGTTCAGGGATAAATAATATGTAACATTTCAGAAATTGAATTATTGTTGGGATATTAATTCCTCACTAGCATGGTTCTGCTGTTTTGCATGTGTGAGCAGTGTATTATTTCAGATGTAACCCTTGTGGAGCTAAACAGACTTTAAAGCAGTCCATGACCAGATTTTATTGCTTCATCAAATGGATGTATGTATTCGTTAAAGCTCCTTTTCTCCTGAGCGCTCCTCTCAAGATCTGCATGCCATCACTGCTAGAATGGATGGTCAATTTCCAGAAGAACTGATTGTTCAGGAGGGGGTGCTTTTGTACGCGTTGATCTCTTATCCAGAACATAACCTTCCCCGGAGCAGGTTGGCCCATCGGTTTAGAAGTTACATGCTGATTGACCATGAAGTTACCTTGATAGTAGAAAATTAAGCTTCATAGTACAGGACTCAGGACACAAATGTCACTCAACAAGGAATAACAAGAAGAAAAATCCTGCCAAGCACACTTACAGGCCTGAAAGTTGTTCAAACAGTTTGAAGACACTACTTTGTGGAAATATGTATGCTTTAACCTCCAGAATCCAAATGATACACTGCAGCAGCCAGCCTCCTCTATATTCATCCATATGACCCTGACCCTCAGCCCAGAGTGCTTTGTTACTGTTGTTAAGCATTTTGTCACAATGACCCCCCAGGTCAACCACTTCCTCTCCCTGCCTGTCGCTGCAGAGACAGTCAGCGAGGCCCCAGCTTGAGCTTTACTACGTGCTGCGGTGCTCACATCAATCATGCTCATGCTAAGATGGCAACCTTTCCCACCTTTACTAATGCTCCTTCCTCATTTGTAGCCAGAGCCAATCTCCTCTGAATAACCCCCACCGCCCCCTCATCAACATAACCTTGTACATGTGAATGATATTCAGGTGGTTGGTGCTCTTCTTCAAACTACTCTCTTTTATATCTTTTGGCAGACTGGAAGGGAAAAAAGTAGACACTGAAGTCAAATGGTCTGCATTTGTGTAGTAACGCTCTAGTCTTGTTGACCATTAAAGTCAGGATGGATCCTGCCTCCATCCCATGTCAGATGAAGGAAACGTGCCCCCAGCAGCCCCCGGTACAGATGTGAATGTAAAAAATATACAGGTGGGTTTTTTCAAACATTGTCCATTTTACATATTAGTCTTTTTGTGCTGATTTTTCACGGCATCTCTGTTATACTCACATGGATATATTCCAACATTCAGGTTTCAGGAAATTATACATCTTTTAGAGTTATAATAGTTTAGTACAATTATTTATTTGTAGTTGAACTACCTGAGGTAAATCGACTATTTTAAGGCAAACTGTTGGGAGACTGGAAGTTCTGTTTGGATGAACTGTCTCAGGATGATGTTTAGTATAGAATATGTTCCTGCAGGCATGTCTCAGTGAAACACATGGTGTGGCATGCCGCATATACTCTAAATGTGAATTCCTACCAGAGTAGCTTCTGATTCCAGTCCTAATTTTATGCTCAGAAAGTACTTTTCATTCAGGGAGGTGTGAATATGGATGCAACAAGCGATCTCTGGTACACCTGAAAACTTAGGTCTAGGTTTGCTACAACTGCACCAAATGTAAGTGGACTACTCTCAGGATATTATGGGTGAACACTCAAGCTCGAATGGTCTGCACTGTGTGCAGCAAGACTACAAGGAGGCTTTCCTGCATGCAACACGTGCTGTTCCAACCTGTACTCATGTCTTGTTGGAACTGTTTTATTGGTGTTCCAAACTGATCTTGCATACACTGGAAGTGGGAATAGACCAGCTGAGAATGTCCCATATTCCTGTCAGATGGCTTTCTTCTGTTGCATTCTTCATATTTCTTCCATCGTCACTGACTACAGCATGCACTTTGGAACAATATGCCACATGTTGAACGTGTTGGCGAATGTGATTGAAATGGCCGTGCTGTATGACCCTCAAAACACTCATGAATGGAGCAGAAACTTTTGCAGCTGGAAATCAGCGTCTATCCATTTAAGGTCAGTTAAGACAACATACTGGTGATGCTGACGTCTGAGCTCCATATGAATGTCATGAAGCAGATTACTGAAACAGCAGCAGCTGTGCAGGGATGGAGTTACAACATTAAACAACTCAGGTAAACACACATCTGGGGAATGTGCCATGCTCAGCATGGCACAAAGCGGCTCAACGAGCTCGATCAGCCGACAAAATCCCACATCTTCTATGACAGAGAATGGCTGATCATCTGAGCCATTGAATCTATAATCTTGTGCGCAATCTCCTTTGCCCTGGCACCTCTACTTGGTCACTGGGAAACTTCTTTCCCTTTTTAAATACTTCCAGCACACACAGAGTGGGTGTGCTAGGAGGGATTTTCCTTCCTGACTGTTATGTTGAGCATGCCGAGAAATTCACACCACTTCCCATGCAAACTGCATCAGTACAGAACCTATGAGTGCAAACCTTTCCAGAACAGAACACGGTGCACACGCACTACGGTTACATGATGTTTTTTAATTTGGAATTAAATAATTTGGAATTAATGTTTTCTACTAAGAGTTTACATGAAAATAATAATTCTGAAGAGAGGTTTACATGAAACACATCCTTACTGAATTCCTCTTTAGAGCGGCGGGTTGGGTTCAAAACACAGTGTTGTGAATAAAATCTTAAAAAATGTGTATATTTATCCCAATGTTTATTTTGGAAAAATCTCTTCAAGTAAAAAAGACATAAGACTTGTAGATGTTGATGCTTTTTACAGTCACATAATACAGCATTATACCTTCACTGGGTCAGACTGGTCAGACTGGTCGGGTCCAGTCAGTACGGTGTCTGTGAAGCCACAGATGGGAATGTGTCTGAATATAACTCACATAAAACCATTGCAATGACTATCAGACCAAATGATGCTCAATTTCTTTAAGACTGACCTCCCCCATTAACTTTCTCTTGTTCATGATGGGGAAATTCCCTGGTAAACCAGCTCCTGGTCAAATGAATTAATAATGCATCACGTTTGGTTTGTGAGCTGTAAGAGTCTTCTCTGGATGGCTGCATGTTGGACTGGCTCAGCACATCCACGCTGTCTTCAGGGTCGCTGGGCTTCTCAGATCGCTTTCTGAGGGTTTGTTCTGGACAGAAAAGAATAATGAGTAATTAATTCAGGAATGTCTGTAGATAGGGATGTGAATAAAGAAAAGATGTGACTGAAACGTATTGATGAGTTGTGGTATTAGTTGTTTTGAAAGAGAACAAAACAAAAACTGAAACTAGACAAAAAAACAAAAAAACAAACAGTAACAAAATTCTGATGCTTGTGGTGTTTTTGCCAGTTTCTTCAGACGGTGAATCCTTTAGTGGTTACTTCAGGGTTCCTATGGAATCATGAAAAATAAATGGTTTAGGATTTCATGAAAAGACGTAAAGTGTCCTGTGAGCCTTTGGATTGGATGATGGATGTCATAATAATCTGATCAGTTTACATATATTTATAAGGATTCTGCCACAGTAATGTGTATAACACGTCTAAAATCACATCAACACTCATAATTCATACATTTGTATCATTTTTTTTCCCAACAAAACAATAAATAAACAAAAGAACCAAACTAACAATAAACATACTGTAAAGAATAAATGAATCCCACAGATTAACTCTGGAATTCTCTACCTGGTTCTCTACCTGGACATCTACCTGGACCTCTACCTGGACCTGTACCTGGACCGCTACCTGGACCTCTACCTGGACCTCTACCTGGCCCTCTACCTGGCCCTCTACCTGGACCTCTACATGGACCTCTACCTGGACCTCTACCTGGACCTCTACCTAGTTCTCTACCCGAACCTCTAACCGGACCTCTACCTGGTCCTCTACCTGGACCTCTACCTGGTCCTCTACCTGGACCTCTATCTGGTCCTCTACCTGGTCCTCTACCTGGACCTCTACCTGGACCTCTACCTGGACCTCTACCTGGACCGCTACCTGGACCTCTACCTGGACCTCTACCTGGCCCTCTACCTGGCCCTCTACATGGACCTCTACCTGGACCTCTACCTGGACCTCTACCTAGTTCTCTACCCGAACCTCTAACCGGACCTCTACCTGGTCCTCTACCTGGACCTCTACCTGGTCCTCTACCTGGACCTCTATCTGGTCCTCTACCCGGACTTCTACCTGGTCCTCTACCTGGACCTCTACCTGGACCTCTACCTGGTCCTCTACCTAGTTCTCTACCCGAACCTCTAACCGGACCTCTACCTGGTCCTCTACCTGGACCTCTACCTGGTCCTCTACCTGGACCTCTATCTGGTCCTCTACCCGGACTTCTACCTGGTCCTCTACCTGGACCTCTACATGGACCTCTACCTGGACCGCTACCTGGTCCTCTACCTAGTTCTCTACCCGAACCTCTAACCGGACCTCTACCTGGTCCTCTACCTGGACCTCTACCTGGTCCTCTACCTGGACCTCTACCTGGTCCTCTACCTGGACCTCTACCCGGACCTCTACCTGGTTCTCTACCTGGTCCTCTACCTGGTCCTCTACCTGGACCTCTACCTGGTCCTCTACCCGGACCTCTACCTGGTTCTCTACCTGGTCCCCTACCTGGTCCTCTACCCGGACCTCTACCTGGTTCTCTATCTGGTCCTCTACCCGAACCTCTACCTGGTCCTCTACCCGAACCTCTACCTGGACCTCTACCCGGACCTCTACCTGGCCCTCTACCTGGCCCTCTACCTGGACCTCTACATGGACCTCTACCTGGACCTCTACCTGGACCTCTACCTAGTTCTCTACCCGAACCTCTAACCGGACCTCTACCTGGTCCTCTACCTGGACCTCTACCTGGTCCTCTACCTGGACCTCTATCTGGTCCTCTACCCGGACTTCTACCTGGTCCTCTACCTGGACCTCTACCTGGACCTCTACCTGGACCGCTACCTGGACCTCTACCTGGACCTCTACCTGGCCCTCTACCTGGCCCTCTACCTGGACCTCTACATGGACCTCTACCTGGACCTCTACCTGGACCTCTACCTAGTTCTCTACCCGAACCTCTAACCGGACCTCTACCTGGACCTCTACCTGGTCCTCTACCTGGACCTCTATCTGGTCCTCTACCCGGACTTCTACCTGGTCCTCTACCTGGACCTCTACCTGGACCTCTACCTGGTCCTCTACCTAGTTCTCTACCCGAACCTCTAACCGGACCTCTACCTGGTCCTCTACCTGGACCTCTACCTGGTCCTCTACCTGGACCTCTATCTGGTCCTCTACCCGGACTTCTACCTGGTCCTCTACCTGGACCTCTACATGGACCTCTACCTGGACCGCTACCTGGTCCTCTACCTAGTTCTCTACCCGAACCTCTAACCGGACCTCTACCTGGTCCTCTACCTGGACCTCTAATGGTCCTCTACCTGGACCTCTACCCGGACCTCTACCTGGTTCTCTACCTGGTCCTCTACCTGGTCCTCTACCTGGACCTCTACCTGGTCCTCTACCCGGACCTCTACCTGGTTCTCTACCTGGTCCCCTACCTGGTCCTCTACCCGGACCTCTACCTGGTCCTCTACCCGAACCTCTACCTGGACCTCTACCCGGAGCTCTACCTGGTTCTCTACCTGGTCCTCTACCCGGTCCTCTACCTGGACCTCTACCTGGTTCTCTACCTGGACCTCTACCTGGTCCTCTACCCGGACCTCTACCTGGTTCTCTATCTGGTCCTCTACCCGAACCTCTACCTGGTCCTCTACCCGAACCTCTACCTGGTCCTCTACCCGGACCTCTACCTGGTTCTCTATCTGGTCCTCTACCCGAACCTCTACCTGGTCCTCTACCCGGTCCTCTACCTGGTTCTCTACCTGGTCCTCTACCTGTTCCTCTACCCGGACCTCTACCTGGTTCTCTATCTGGTCCTCTACCTGGTCCTCTATCTAGTCCTCTACCTGGTCCTCTACCCGGACCTCTACCCGGACTTCTACCTGGTCCTCTACCTGGTCCTCTACCCGGACCTCTACCTGGTTCTCTACCTGGTCCTCTACCTGTTCCTCTACCCGGACCTCTACCTGGTTCTCTATCTGGTCCTCTACCTGGTCCTCTACCTGGTCCTCTACCTAGTCCTCTACCCGGACTTCTACCTGGCCCTCTACCTGGACCTCTACATGGACCTCTACCTGGTCCTCTACCTAGTTCTCTACCCGGTCCTCTAACCGGACCTCTACCTGGTCCTCTACCCGGACCTCTACCTGGACCTCTACCTGGACCTCTACCCGGACCTCTACCTGGTCCTCTATCTAGTCCTCTACCTGGTCCTCTACACGAACCTCTACCCGGACTTCTACCTGGTCCTCTACCTGGTCCTCTACCCGGACCTCTACCTGGTTCTCTACCTGGACTTGGGAGGCTTCTTTCTGAAAAATTACATTTTGAACCTTTCTTCAGAAAGCAGGAAAAACCTTGCAGTTGGTGTCTTCTCAGTGTTTCTGATGAAGACAACATAGGCTGGGCTGATAGAACAAACAGCCCTTATCGATAACACAAGATTTATCATGAAAGGTCTTCCTGCCATGCTTTCTCCATCCACACCTGGAAGTTCTACATTTCCCGGCTTTTCCCCGTTTTCAGCGTGACTTTGTGGAAGCTTGTCCGAAGCTGCAGATAGTTCCAGATATCAGGAACTGACAGTTATCCCTTCAATGCAGATTAAATCCTGCCGGCATGAGAAGGATCAATGACATCAGTTACTTTGCTCTGTGTGTGTACACAAGCCTCGGTAATAAAACATGCTTCAGTGTATTGAGGACATGTGATGAATAACATCTCTCCACCCTTAATGCCATTACGGAAACGAGTGTCTGATGTCATTACAGTTTTAATATTTTGTTTTGGTCTCTTGTTTCTGAAACACCCAATCAGACATTTAGACTTACAGGGTGAAGTTACTTCACAGGTTGTACAGACTCTTTTCTCATCACATCCTCCAAGCTTCGACATCACATGAGGCATTCATGCTAAGAAGAAGGTTAAAACTTTTGGTTTTTGCCTTGCTGATATGTCAAAACTTTACCATTTGTCCTACAGTTCACCTAAAACAGTAAATAAATGTGCTAATAATTCTCAACCACATCTCTGGCAAGGGAATCTGACTTCCTGTTGGTGTTCTCTAAGTCTTCAACCAGTCTGAAGTTAGAAAATAGTATTTCCCATTGCATACATGTCCTTGAATGTACCATGAGATAAGCAACAGGAGCAGCTGCTATAAAAACACACACTGGCCAAATAATAGTCATGTAAATGGTAATTCTCACTGAATTCCCACTAAAATCTCAAACAAAACAAGTCAATGTGGTAAGAGAGAAATCCAGAGTTCATGGAGCAGATATGTTTAAATATTATAGAATCTTTTTCAAAAGCCAGTTAAATGATTTCTGGTGAGTTTGATGTTTGGTCTGAGCTCTCAGGTTATTCACCGAATGTTCTAAAACTCCAATAACATGCTTGGAGAGTTAATATGTCCGACAGATCTCAGAGGAGGCAGACTGGAGTCGAGGGTTCAAACAGCAAAAGAGATGTTGCGCAACAGAAATCAGTCGTCTGATACAGCTGTACGGCAGAGATGAGGAAGATTCTACAAAACTAATAACTAACAAAACTACTCATCGCAGAGACAAACAATTTATATACAAACTGGCTGGTTGAGCAGACATAAACACGATACAACATCAGCAGATAGGAGCTGATTGAAGATTAATTCTCATAAGACAGATCAGATGTTAATCCAGGGGAGGGAAACTGTCCAGAAGCAGCACTTTCATCTTTTTCTGCATGGTTTATTATTAAGATTGTCTTTAAAAAAGGGATTTTCTTTCTTTTAGCATATGAGGATAGACATTTTCCTTAACATCATTCTCTTTCACAGTAATCTAAATTACCATAAATTTATATGTGTAATGATAAAATGAAAATCTTTAGGTGCACTAAAATCTGAAACTCAGTGTGATGCAGGAAATAAAAAGTGCACTCAAATATCAATATTAACAGATGCACTAGCTGTACCAAAGCAGAACGCTGGTCTGGCACCCTGCAGACGCAGTAGGAAGAGGAGTGAATCCCTGACTGGCTGTATTCAGATACAAAATGTTTTTTTGTGTATTTTTTTTTCTGAGAGATTGAAACAGTTAAAACTTATAAAAGAAACCTTGAGGTAGGCTGCTGGTGGTTTGTTCATGATGAAAACAACTGAGACAACAGCTGAGAGTTTATTGGAGTCACAAACATCATCCATCAAGGGATCGGTTGATTCCCCAAACTGATCATCTGGCTAAAGATTGTATTCTGATTGATTGTAATTATATTATCTATTTGACTTGATTATAACTGGATAGTAGTGAAGTGGATTATAGAATCTTGATTTTCAGGCAGGATTGAACCATGAGGAGCAGCATATTACACGGTTATAATACACCATACAAAGTCTAGAGGACCACAACGCACCACAGAGAACATTATAACCATTTATACCATGGTCTGGGTGAATTCTGATTGGTTTCAGGGTGTCCGTTAAAAAGTGATAATGGACACCAGTTTAAACAAGTTCCGTCAAATAGCCAAATAATTCTAAATCATTGCGATGGCTCAAACGCCAGTTGGTAACTGTGGCAACAGAAATGTTAGTGACAAACGGACAAACAGAAAGCAGAAAGAATATCTGGAAGGACTTTGATAAAACGGCGGCCCATGGTTACTAATGATTGTATCTGATCTGCCAGTTTTTAAGTTATTTTATTTTTTCAGGTTAACTGTGATCATCGGCTGAACAATAACTAGAGTAGAAAATCTCACTACTTTATTATACTCATGTTCTACCGAGATCGTTAGTTGAAATCAGTCACTGCAGATAACATATCTATAATATTGTTTCAACCGTAATAAATAATATTTAATCAGTTAGTTTGTGATGAAGCTCCAGATCTCTCAAAGAGGGACAGAGCGGCTCTGACGTCACCCTGCAGTGGACCTTGTGTCTTTCTCTGCATTAATGCTCCAGTGATTATGCCAATTTCACAGCGATCTTCAAGAATTAAACAGATCCGTGTTGTTCGTATTTAGATTTTTCCACGGACGAATTTTTCCTATGCTATTATAGAAACCAACCATCACATGTGCTCCCTGATTTCCTTCATATTGTAAAGAAATATGCATTTCTTAGAAAATCACCATATTTTCATTGGAATCCGTTAAAGGGAGGGGGCGGCACTTCCGTTCACAGTGTGTAGCGTGCACACCCTCACTCACATTCATACACACTGAGCTCCCAGGACCCCACAGTCACATACATCCCGCAACACTATCATATTTCACCATCATCAGTGATTTGTTGCAATAATATCTGCTGCCGAACGAGCTGCAGGTGCTGCCAACGGCGGTTACCTTGGCAACACCACAACAAGAGACATCAAATAGTTTGCTCAGCTGCTTCTTGTTAGAAACATTATTTTAATAGTAAAAACAACAATTAGTAATTGATCTTATATTATTTCCTTTGTGAGTGACCATGGTATAAGGACGACACATGGACAACACAGAGGCCTGAACCGTCCTCTGCTTTGCATCGGATAATTGCCTTCGCCTCATCCATTAATTTCTGATAATGGACATCTCGTCTGGCATTATCCCTTACACAATACATGGCTCCTTGTTGTTTAATCTGCTTATACCGTGGTCCCACACAGTAAACTATTGACAACAAATGTTTAATTTTTACTAAACTTGCTAAAAATGCTAAAGGATAGAAACTATTTCATGTTGGCCTCCATGTACTTTATATGCTAAACAACCATTGTGAAGCTGCCGCATGTTCCTCTCGTTCACCTGTCAAAAGCCAGCTGATGTGAACCAGTCAATTAACACGTTGCTATGGTGATGCCCCGTCAGTGATTTAACTCGCCGAACTACGTGTGCATATATGTATATAAAAATGCCACCAGTTGGCATAAGAACCATCCCTGACCTTGGTATAAATAAAGTCATGGTGTATGTGCTCATACAAACTGAATTCATTTTGGCTAAAACATGAAAAATTGAAGTTGTTTTTGATGAAGCTGATGGAGAAGGCTCTTCCTGAACAAAATGATGTGGAGCTCCAAACATCACCAGAAATATGCAGAGATCTTATTTCCAGAGGCAGAGAGCCCACTGAGAGGATGAGTCTACATCAGTAACTGCTGGGATATGTGCCAGGGTAAAGTACACATGCACATGTATTTATTTAGCATATTTAATCATCTTTCTGTTTTGTTCATTCATGCAAATGAACAGGTTGTGTGTTAATGTCTTGCAAACATATGCATGCCTCTATAAACACGGCACACGCCTGCATTAAGGGTGCTAAATGTCTGAGTGTGCACAAGTCTATGTACAAACACAAAGCCAGGATATCAGCCTGAGCCTCTGACTTCCTTCCATACCGACATGATTTCCCTGGGAAGGTTACGGTGGGAACAAAAGGAGACGTGGACGCAGCCGAGCTCCTATCTGCAGCACATGCTGCTGTTAATCAGAGACAATTAAATAGGACCCTTCCAGCAAATCTGGCCATGATGATTTATGAATAAATTACAAGGCTCATTTGTATGCCATAGATCATGTTTGTTGAGTATTTTACACCCTTGGAGGCAGATAGGGGTTTCTCAACGTCACGACGTGAAGACAGCGATAGTGATGCTTATGGAGGAGGTGTGTGTGTGTGTGTGGGGGGGGGGGGGGGTTCCAGCCAGAGATCCTGATGTGTAAGTGACATACTGTATGTAGAACCTTTCTTACAGCATCATGACATCTCCAGCTCCTGACTGGACCCTCATCTTTATGTTATCATGTGTCTACTGGTGACGAAGAGTAATCGGTCTTCTGCCTTCTTTTTGATGTGTCAGCGACCTTGGTGACTGGGCCAGTAGCCCCAGGACTGTCTGCGTAAGGGGTTGCTGCATTTACAGCAGTGATGGCTTTCAGCTTCTGCAGGAGCGGGCGTGAACGTACCTTCTGGCTATGTTTAGAGCAACTGGTGAATTTGAGGAGACTGGATGTGTACAAGAAGGCAAAGATGCACTTTGTCCTTTCAACGGTGTGTGGAGCAAAGAGTTGTAAGTTAGTAGGTAACTTAGCAAAGCAATGATAGACAGGAGAGCTGATGAACTTGTCACGTTCATCAGGGACACCTCAATTTAAAGTCATCAGTCAACCTGCAAAGATTCAGGATCCAAAGCCACTTCCAGAGGCCAGGTCAGTCAGTGGCAGAGCTGCAGCAGCTCCATTAGCTGTGTGATTTTGCAGCGGGGGTTAGTGTTGACGTCATGGTGCAGAACATCATGCCAGTTGATGCAAATATAATGATTAAACAAAGGAGGAGAGTGTAGCAGTTAAAACTATACACAGGCAGACGTGCCAGAAACAGGTCACTTTAGACATCCACCACCTGGAGGAGGTGTGTGAGGAGGAAGGGTGGGCATATTACGTGTCAGAAAAAGGAAAAAGAAATGGTGAGACTATAAACCCGAGACCAAAGTGCTCATCACCTCACTGGAGGACGGCATCAGGGCGACAACTGAGAGCGACTGCAGGTCTGTTTTAATGCAACCTCCCTGGTGACCTTAGCAATTATGACAGGAACAAAGAAAGGAGGACCTGAGAAAGAGGAGCCACAAAGTCAGAGTAGAAAAGAAGTTTGGTCATAGCAAGAAGCTTATTGTTTCCTGTTTGACTTATTACTTTAATATTTGAATGTTTCAACACTTCAACAATACATCAGGCAACAAAAGGACTTCTGTCTTGTCCTATTCAAACCCAGTCAACATTTCATGGGTCTCTGGTTAAAGCTACATCTTCAACCACAACCCCGCCAAGCTTGGACTTCTTCTGTTCTTAAATATAACCAGATACCTATAATGATGCTCTGTCCTTATCAATATTAGATGCAAATCTGCCATATATGCTCATGAACATCATATTACTCACCGGAGGCTGGACAGGGTGTGGCGGACAGTCACAAGAAGTAGAGTTCTGATAACAATCCTGTAACACACTACCTTTAAATGGGAGTTAAATTTAGAAGAAGACATAATGTTTTCCTGCACTGCATGCAGGTTGAAGGGACTTTCTACAGTATTACAGTAATTACAGGCGGTGTGTAAACGTTGACCCAGAGCTGCAGCTGCTGTACCATCGATAGAAATGGCGATCTGATAAGCAGAGATGGAGGATGCTACACAGCAAAGGTTTGAAGAGCATGTCAGTGCCAGTGTGAGGAGGGGAGATGATGAACATCATTAATCTGCCGGCCCGACCGAATCACCACTTATAGATTAACTTGGTAAAAAGGTGGCTCATTCTCCAGACTGGAATCAAAGAAGTTGAGAGAGCAAGAAAACCCACAAAACTTCACTAAAAATCATGGTTTAAACTTCATTAATCTGGATTTAAGGTCTTCTTTCATGTTGCAAAACACAGAATACAACTACAGTGCTTTCTCCTACATCTATTGATGGACAGCTCCTAAATCCCAGAGAGGACGGTCAGAACATGACCAAGTCATTGTTGTATTATTTTTAACTTCCCTAAATATTGTCATTTTCCAAAGCAACTTTTGCACAGAACCAAATCAGCATTGATCCACATGTTGCTGCTTGTGCTGCTTTATTTTTGCTGCCTGGCAGGTTGCAGATGGTGAAGAAAGCAAGTTCATTTGTACAGAACTATTCAACAAAAGGGCGATTCACAGAAGTTTACAGAGACAAGAAAACATCAGAATAAGAATTTAAATTACAAACAAAGTAAGCAAAAAGAAAAAACGTTGGATAAAAAATATTAAAAACAGGAGCAAGTTCAAAGTTCCAGGTTAAAAACTGTTCAGATCTGGACGGTTTCCATGCAGCTGAGAGCAGGAGGGTCTTTACTGGATTCTTCAGCTGACCTGAGGCTTTCTGGGAGTTTCTTCCAGACATGTGGAGCATGGAAGCTGAACACAACTTCTCCATTTCTGGTTCTGACCCTGGAAACTGACCTGATCCAGAAGACCTCAGGGGTCTGGTGGATTCATACTGAGTCAAGAGGTCTCTGATGGGTTTTGGTCCAGAACCATTCAGGACTGAGACTTATGCGCTAAACAACGTTCAATAGAAATGCCTGCAAATCGCAATTGTGTGCCAAAACTTAAAAATATTGCTTTTATTTTACAGAAAAATGTATATAAATGGGGCTGCACGGTGGCGCAGTGGTTAGCACTGTGGCCTCACAGCAAGAAGGTCGCTGGTTCAATCCTTGGCTGGTTTGGTCAGTGGCCTTTCTGTGTGGAGTTTGCATGTTCTCCCCATGTATGCGTGGGTTCTCTCCAGGTACTCCAGCTTCCTCCCACCATCCAAAGACATGCATGATAGATTAATTGGTCACTCTAAATTGCCCCTAGGAGTGAGTGTGAGTGTGGTTGTTCATCTCTCTCTGTGTGGCCCTGCGATGGACTGGTGAGCTGTCCAGGGTGTACCCTGCCTGTCGCCCAAAGCCAGCTGGGATAGGCTCCAGCTTCCCCGCGACCCTGAATTGGAATAAGCGGTTCAGAAAATGAATGAATGAATGAATGAATGAATGTATATAAATGCATTTTTTTCGCATACCTTATTGGGAGGTTCTCTGAAACAGAACATTTCAGCTAACTGTTATTAACTATAACATCAGCTAACACGAGGCTGGGCTCACTCAGGGTTGTTGTTTAAAGCAGTTACTCTTCCACTCAGTAGGCCTCCTTTCCGACCTGAAAAACCCAAATATAGATACATGAAGCATTAGACCCCAACAAGACATTTTCAGACAGGACAATCACAATCTTGTAGAGGGAGAAAGCAGCTGCTGGAGGAGGCTGTAGCGGCCACATCGATGGTCACAGGAATGGTAGTTGTGAGTGATTTTAACAGTCCTGGCGGTGTTAGAGTCCTGATGTGATGTGAAATCTCATTCCAGCAGTTGGTCAGCAAAGATCTCTGTCCATAGTAGTTCCTGAAGTGTGGTAACAGCAGAAGCATAGCGATCTGGAGGAACGAGCAGATCTGGGGGTGAATTTTGGCACTGAGGCAGCTGACGCTGTAGATCAGCATCTATCCTTACAGCTCTAAAGTGTCAAGCTCAAATCCTGGTTTAACAACCCCTAAGCTAGTCTGAACCAGCCTGAGCCAAGCAAGTTGAGAAGTCTGGAGTCATGGGATCATTCATGAACTCAAGAGCTTGGCTGGAAACTTGTTAGCTTATTTAGTTTTTATAAAGATAAATACTTACCAAACTAAGCTGGAGAAGATGCTGCTGCTTATCTCACAGCAGCTGAAAAGGCTCCATTTGGCCTTTGAACTGGAAAGATGGTATAGTACATCATCTCATCACTTTAACCCAGATCATTAGATGCTGATGCTAACTTTCATTCCTTTCATTCCTTTTCCCTAAAATTGAACCTAACAGCTAAATTCTGCAACAATTTATGCCACCAGACTCTGAAAGACTCCCAGAATCAGTTGTCCTCCATGGCAGTATGGATCCACAGTACTCTGTGGTGATTGCCAAAAACAGTATTGGATTATTTATTCAGAAATGAAACAATAACTGACACGATCACAAGATTCCAACAGCGTAAAACAGCTCCTCTCCAGTGGGCAGAATCAATGCTTGTATCATTTTCTCGAAGCATTTTCCTTGTCTATGAGCCTTTCAGAAGGCAGAGCTCAGGAATTTGCTCAGTCTGACAGGGAGAAATAGCAGTTAAAACTGGAACACAAGGCATAAGCCAGTTGCTTCATGGCCAACTTGGTGGTTCATCTGCATTAGATGGCTGAACAGGCCCAAGAAAATGGAACTTTATGGTCAAATTTGAGAGCCATTTTCTGTACATGCATTTTATTGGTATGACTAAATGCTCCAGATGCTCCTCTCACAGACAGCACTGCTGTAAAAACCTAATTAATAGCCATTATCATTCACAAACATTTGGGAGGCCTCAAACAGATGGAGGAGACGTCTGTTTAACATCCCAAAGACCAAATCTCTGTCTTGACTCATTCAAAACAATAGCAATGGTTAATCATGGCAAAGCTAGCTGGATTTATCATCACGCTGTAATGCAGCTTATTACAGAATGTCAGACTGAACGTGTTGAGATCACTCAACTCTGTATGTTTTATGTTTCTTTCCAGGGATAAATAGATTCAGGTTATATAAACTCAAATATAATCCTTCAATATTTCTCTCTAATCACACTTGTAAAAAAAAATATGGATGAAATTTGTTTGAAATTTATATATATTTTTAGTGTTTACCTACAGCTTTAAGTTTCCAGGGTGCAGATCTTATATTTAAGTGTTTATCCTCTTCACTCTTCATGTGAATTATGTAGCTCAGCTAATAAACAATGCAAATTTGCGTATTGATGACTTTAACCTCAGTATTTTACTATGTAATTTTGGTTGCAGAAGAATAATTTAAATAAATGTAAAAAGTGTTGGGTGATATGGAAAAGTGGTGCAACATATTGAGACTTTTTATTAATATTAATAAATCACAAATAGGTCTCAAAATTAACTTTTTTTTTTTTTTTTTTTTTTCTCGAGGGCTGCTGTGTACTCTAGTACCTGCTGCACAAACATCTTGTTTTGGTTCCATGACAGAAGGTAGACGATTTCAGCCAAGTCTGCAGGAAGCCACAATTATTAAGACAAAGTTTTGTCCGGAAGTTTTTCAACGTTAACCCAGCCGTTTGATTCCATGGTTGCATCTGTCCTGTTCTATGCAGCGGGGGGTTGGGGTTGGAAAGTGTTCCTGATGGGGCTGATTGTGAGTTCAGAACAGAGCCTAAAGGTGTTTTCTTGGAGTGCACAGTTCACCCCGAGTGCGGCGCTAGAGGGAGACATGGCCTGGAAGCCCTGTACGGTGAAGCAAAGGCTAGAAATGATAAGATAATGGAATTGTCTCGTTTGTTTACCTGCAGATAGAATTACTTGGAAAATCTTTAATTGGCATAAAGCTCACAAACATCCCTGGTCAGAGGAGGTTTTCTGTTCAGTAAATTAGGATATTTATTCACTAATAATTTACAAGGTAAAGAACTCAGCTTGGACTTGTCTGCTCAGGTAAAGAGCAGTGGAAATGGCCGGTGTTAAATAAGCCTTAATTAAGGAGTTATATTCAATATAAAAATGATTTCTCTACAGAGCCTTATGTTATAGGTAATGTAAGAAGAGAGGTCTGTATGTGCCCAGCACTGAGCAGGTGTACTGCCTCTGTATGTGGAGGTGGGACACTATAAAAATGTCCCAGAATAGGATAGGCTGTGTTTTATGTGACTGAAAGGTTGTTGAGGATGAATGACATTTTTTGCTGCACTAGCTTTATATCACAGCTGTTATGTTTGAGATAATTCAACGGAAAAAGCCTGATTTGTTCTGGATGCCTGATAGGGAGATGTTCAAGTCAATTCAGTTCAGTTTTATTTGTATAGCACCACTTCACAGCAATGTTGTCTCAGGTCACTTTACTGACAGATTGCTTCATAAATCAACCAGTTCATACATAGCCTAGCTAATAGCTATGCTAATAGCCTAGCTATGTTGGCTTGGCTATTTAAAAAAGAAATGTACAGTTTGGTGAGAAAAGGCATGGACAGGACTATGTATCCAGAACTAAAAGGATCTCTGTGAGTGTCATTGTTTTTGGGGAATGGCGACCTGACCAGCGTTTACCCTGCCTCGTGCCCAGTGATTGTTGGGATAGACTCCATCTTCCCCATGGCCTTTAATTGGAACAAGTGGTTTAGAAACCAGATGGATGCATGGATGGATGGATGGATGGATTGTCATTGGGAAGAGTATATATCTTATGTGTCAGCTTCTTGTGCTGGATGTTGGTGGTGTCATGTAAGCCTGGATGGGCTGGACACGCAAGTCTATGACACGTAAAAATATTTCCATTCATATTCACATCAAAACTTTAATCTGTCTGCAGTGTCGATCCAGCATGTTATAGTTCCAGCATCTGTTTTTTTGTACTGGACCACATAAAACATAAAAGAACCTTATCAGGGATTGTTAGTTGCTGATGTCGCACGCTGCGAATCAGAAGATTGTTGCCCCTCAGATTTCCTATTGAACACAAGACACTGAGATAAATATTTTAAAAGGTTTCTCCCTTTGTCAACATAAGTCCTCCTCATGCAGCTGCTTTTACCAACAGAATAACAATGAATCCAACAGAAAATATCATGGAGTTAGCCTAATACATGTTGACATTTAGAAGAACGGAGCTTCGGCCCCTTTTCATTGTAATAATCAGAAAACAAGTTTGCCTTACCCATTTGGGCCAAAAGACAATTTTCTTTCTGTTTGCAAATTATTATGTCCAGGTTTTATATGCCACAGGAAAACATTCTGCAAACTCCAGAAACATATATTTATACACAGCCAATACAATTAGGAAAAGAGACGAAAGCATTTTAAAGCCTTTAACTGAGACTAAAGGTAAGCAAACACCTTGTTTTCCTCTCAGGCTCCCAGAGCACAGGACGAGCTGTATTTAAAGAATCAATTAAGGCGGAGATGGAGAACATTTTAACTGACCTTTCGGAGAGGAAAATTAAAAGAGCACCTCTAGCTTGTGGGAAAAAACGACTGGTGGATAAGAAGGTTCTTTCTGGCTGCTTTTGCCTTTTAAATACATTTATAGTCAGTCTTTTGTGGGAATTTGTTTTGTGGGAAATGAATGAATGGGCCGTATGGGTGACATTTACAGAGCTAGCTGTGCGAAGGCGGGTCACAGTTGAGTCGCTTTACTGTACTAGATGGAAAATTAACTGAGGCCTACAGTATTAATATGGGTCACTCCTGCGGTGTGCGTCACTGAGCATGCCTAGACTAATGTCTGTAGGGCGAACCATCAATATTAACTACAGTTTGGTTGACAGATAACTTAGAGGGGTAAATGGACATTTGTACCCCTCGGGGAAGGGAAAAGGGTACAAAGACCGTTTCTAATAATTTAGCGTTGTCTGGTGGAGCACCATATCTCTGTGGCCTTTTTATCAATCCTTGTGCCGTCCCTTTTCTTATTTACTATTCATCTGTGCATTCTACCCTAAAACAGGAACATGTCCCCATTACATATCCCACAAGTCTTTCAGTGGGTTGCAGAACTTAAGAGGACATGGATTAAATCATCTTAATTTCATAAAGCAGCTGCTGAATGAATAAACATGGTAAATAAAACTCATTCATTCATTCTCTGAACTGCTTAATCCAATTCAGGGTCACGGGGAAGCTGGAGCCTATTCCAGCTGGCTTTGGGCGACAGGCAGGGTACACCCTGGACAGCTCACCAGTCCATTGCAGGGCCGTAAATAAAACTGAATTTTAAAATTAATATAGAAAATTATTTACTTAAATACTAACTCTTTCAGATCATGGCACACACCAGTAAGCAGAAACATGCTAACATATTTCTAAACATGCTAACATAGAGGCGATACTAACATGTAGCATAGCGGCAATGCTAACATGTAGCATAGCAACATAAAAGCTAAAAGACTCCACCAGCATCAGCATCCAAACCAAACACAGTTCAAACCCCAAACAGAAAACATGAGAACATCACTGTCTGATCATTTCTCCACACAAACAAGGCGTCATATGATTGCAGAGGCTCCGCTGATTACAGAGACGTCTGTCTCGTCGCCGTGGGACAGAAACTTTGGAAAACGTCTGTCTCGTCACTGTGGGACAGAAACCTTGGCAGCTAGAAACCACAATCACACATCATGTTTTAGTGTAGTTGGTTTGTGGTGAAAAGTTAAATTCCAGCTTTAACAAAACTGGAAGGTCCTCTCCATGGAAACTAGGTCCTCCTAGTTTCCATGGAGAGGAAAGTCGAGCTAGTTTCCATAGAGATAAAGCTCCTGCTAATTTCCATAGAGATGAAGGTCCAACTGGTTACCATAGAGATGAAGGGGTTTGCAAGTTGTGTCTCAATTTGCTATGTCCTGTGTAGTCTGCACACCCCAAAGCGTTTGTTATTAGTGAAATGAGACATCCTATCGAGTGCAGGAGAATACCATCCAGGTCGCCTTGTTGCCTAGCAACTGTAGATGCTTATCAAATGTTTATCCAACTGTGTTCCCACTTTTTCATGATACACATAAAAAAAAAAATCATGGAATAAAATACAGCCAGAAATGTTCATGTTGTTTTATTTTATTTACCCATGTGTCTCAATTCAAAATATTATGAGGATGCAGACGAGATCAGCTGGGCTGTGAATGCAAGCTGTCGAGCCAGCGTTAACTAGAGGGAAAAAATAATTCTGGTGAGACGCTGTAATTAAATACATTTGTTGACTACTTTCATCTTTCCTGAAACTACTTTATTTATTCCTAGGACTGTTACTGATTACTTTTCTCATTCCTTAGAGTTCTTAACTGACTCCTACGAAATGGACTGGATTCTCTGATTTTCACGATGAGTAATGTGGTTTCCTTTCAGGAGGAGACAACAGTTACATTTCCTACTGTGTTCCACATAAATAAATCCATAAATTCAATCCATCCATCCATCCATCCATCTGTTGGTCCATCCATCCATCCATCCATCCATCCATTTGTTGGTCCATCCATCCATCCGTCCATCCATCCATCCATCCATCCATCTGTTGGTCCATCCATCCATCCATCCATCCATCTGTTGGTCCATCTATCCATCCATCCATCCATCCATCTGTTGGTCCATCTATCCATCCATCCATCCATCCATCTGTTGGTCCATCTATCCATCCATCCATCCATCCATCCATCTGTTGGTCTATCCATCCATCCATCCATCTGTTGGTCCATCCATCCATCCATCCATCCATCCATCCATCCATCCATCCTCTGCTGCATATCTGAGGTTGTGGTATAAGGGCAAAAATGTAATCATTGAAGTCTAGACTTCCATCCCGTCCACCCTCTTCTTCCAGCTCTTTTGGTAAATTGTGAGGAGTTCCTATAGACCAGCCAATAGACATTGTCCCTCCAGCAGGTCTTGAGGTTTCTCCTGGTGGAACTTGCTGGAACACCTCGCGGGGCAGCATCAAGGAGGCATAACCAGATCTCTGAGCCACTTCATCTAGCTCCTTTGGATGTGGACACACGGCGGTTCTAATCTGATTTCCTGGTACGCAGCAGAAGATGGATGGATGGATGGACGGACGGATGGATGGATGGATGGATGGAGCCAATATCATGTAAGATGGATGTTTCACATTTATATAATGGATACCAGTTTGTACATATAAAAAATGTGTTCCTCAAAATCCACCTGTTTAGTCATGATGTGTAACAAGGTTCTCATACATTCACTTTACAAGGCTTGTTTCTGGTATTATCATTACACAGCACTATTCAACAGGGTATACTGGGGAATATTTATTTATTTAACCAGATACTCAATTAACTTTGAGTCAGACTGGAAGGTTTTCTTAAAAAAAGAAAGAGGGAATAAAAAAGAAATTAAAAGAAAAAAAAAAGAAATAACGCCCTGTGATGGACTGATGACCTGTCCAGGGTGTACCCTGCCTTTCGCCCAAAGACTGCTGGGATAGGCTCCAGCTTCCCTGCAACCCTTCATCAGACTAAGCGGTTAGGATAATGAATGAATGAATGAATGAATGATATTTTTGCAGTTATGTTTGGTTCACATCTGTGTTTAAAAGAAAAAAAAAAGTCATGTTGAGAAATAGCAACCTAATTGTCAAGCTTAATGCAGTATCCAGAGAAATGTGTCACATATGAGTAGCAGGCGAAGCAGCCAACTATCCATCATGTTGCTTTCCTCTCTGTGTTCTGCTTGCTTTCTGCCATCTTACTCAAACAGGAGACCCCAGTTTTCAACTGGACCAAACTTAATGTTTGTGTTCAGCAACAGAGAGAGAAACTACCATCTGAGGAAGAAGACCCGGTCCATTTAAAGCAAACTTGTCCTAAAATACCTTCCTTTGTATGTTTAATACATTGTAAAGATGTTACGACATTGCACAATGATTACAGATACTGTTAACAAAGCAGAGTCATGAATGACTTTTTTAAGAAAACAGTAATGAATGCTTCATCAAAGAAGTCACCAATGTGGACAAATTGGTAAACATTATCAATTTTTTTAACTATTACAAGACATTTAGATTGATTAAATTTCTTATTAAAATGCTGTAAAACCACCCTGCATTCATGGACAATATGTGAATTATTATCATATTATGAGCAATAAGCCCAAATAAAAAAAAAAAAAAAAAAAAAGAGTAGGCTAAACATGGCAGAGCATAACCTTAGAACCAACAACTAGTAGCTGTTTGTCAGCATGCCTGGCCCTGCTTTACTGTGTGTACCACCCTACCCCCAGTGGTCCATCGGGGCCATGATGCCCAGCCTGCAAGCCTCCTGCTTGGGGCCCACAGTGGCAGATGGCCAGGACAAGCTACGCTGAGCAAGGCACTGTGGGGATGGAGAGAAGCCATGGGATGCTGAGCTGCACACGTCAAATACACCGACACACAGCGATGCTCATGCATGCCGCTGATTCTGACACTCGTAGACTAAAGTTGGACAAAGCTGTTTTGCAAACTGCAATAAGTGAAGCATTGACTTAGCAACTATTTCATAAATGGATTATATTATAAGCTACTATTCTTAAGAGAGTGAAGTTTTATTGTTATGATTCAGAGTAATTACTGGTTGGACCATGGTGCTGTAATTCTGTCACAAATGTACATAAACATAGGCACCTGCAGGGTGCTGGTGGTTGCAGAGGATTATTCTCCTTGACACAAAGTTGAGGCTGACACATACACCAAGACACACATAGCCACACACAGTCTGGGCTCTTAAAAACACAGAAAGGCTGGGGTGTTGATGCACACTGAGCGCCACCTGTGCCCAGCCACAGAGAGATCGAAGGGCAAAGTCTCATGTCTCAGCAGGGAGGGAAGGCTGGCACCGCTGAGCAGGTAGGCATGAAGGGAGAGGAGCCCACCCTGGACTACCATATCAGCTGACATATCACAGATTAACACTTGGATGGGCAGATAGGCTTATTAACACATGCTTCCATCCACCCCACTACCCCCCCCCCCCCCCCCCCCCACACACACACACACACACACACACAGCTAAATCCTTCTCCACAGAGAGCAGATTTCAGGCCCATCGTCTCCATTCTGTCAGAGTGGAGACATGAAGGTGATGGCGGGTGTACCGAGGCGATCTCAGGATTAGCAACACTTTCATGGGTGGGAATTGGTGAGAGTGGGAGGTTGAGCTGTGCCGTGTGGATGGAAGGATTGGTGAGGGGGAGGAGTGAAGGTGATCAAGGGTTCATTGGACTGAGTGTTACAAGCCAGAGACAGAGACCAATAAAATAACTGAGAGAAGAGGATGGTAATATGATCATAAGAACAAAGATGCTGTGGATTTAAACATGGAGGTCAGGACCCTCAATGATCTGTCTAGATCTGTCTGATATGAGAAAAATGTTTAAACACATTTAACATTTTAACAATCACAACTTGTTTCTTTAGAGTAGAACTACTGAACATAGCAGATTGTCTCCATGAGTTCCCCCAACAACGACTAATCCAGCATCCATCTGCATCCTGTCTCTTCTTTGAGATCTCTCCAGTCAGTAAAAGTCAGCCTGATGTTGACTCTTATGTCATCTCTTGCACTGTCCTTTTCTCTCATTCTTCATCTCTTCCTCCAAGAATTTCCTCTTTGATTTATTTGTTAAATTAGCCACAGTGAAATGGCCAGTGTTGATATCCAGATGCAACATGGTGCACAAAGCGAAACTCAGCTGTAAAGTGATGCTCTAAAATGGATAAAAACTCAGCGAGTTGCGGTTTCTGAGGAAAAGGACTGCTGTGACAACGTACCTAATGAATTCCACCGTAGCATCAATCAGACTCAAGGTGTAACTTAAAGACAACGTCATCACAAACAGCAGTCTGGAACACTAGCCGCGTAGCTTCCATGAGCCTTAGTCAATGAAAATGCAGACACAAGTTCCTGATGCATTTTAAATGAGTGAGTCTGGAGGAACACAACAGGTTAGTCTGGAGGCTCCTTTCAGTTGGACTGAAAATGGATGTCCTGCAGTTACAACACCTGCTCACAAGGGGGTGGTATTTTTAAATTGATTACTGACCAAGAAAAAAGAAGTAGAAAATTCAGCTCATTAAATGATCTGGACCAAAAAAAGTCTCGTTCACCATAAATAAACAATGAAGCAACAACAAATATTCTGCGGTCTGGGGGGTATCCAGAACAGATGTTTACCTAAAGCTGTGATGAAGCCTGCTCTCGAAGACATCTGACATCGTAACCTGCACTGTTGGTATACAGTAGCATTACCAGTGGTTCATAGACATCACAAAAGGGAAGATGTCACAGCCAACATGCCACAGAGGGGCAGATAGAAGGTTTAGGATGAACCCAACAACCTCTCAGCCTCACGGAGAGGCTCGCAATGAGCACCAACCAGGACAGCCAAACTGAAAGCCCTCTGTGAGAAGGGAGGTCAAATCTTCAGAACCAGGCCCAGGTGACTGGAGAAGAACTCTATGAAGTCCTTTTCCAGCACAAATTTGTAAAGATGGTCTACAAATGAGATACTAGGTATGAACGACATCGAGACAAAGGTCAACATGAAAGACCTTTCGGTGAATGATGACTTTGCATAAGGAATTGTGATGTAGAACTCTAACTGGAAAGTTCCCAGACAATAACTGAAATAAAACAATACATGTTGAAAATGAAGGAGACTGTCAAAGTGGAGGTGACAGATTTGATCACAGTGACGGCGTCCCACACATCATGATGGAGATAAGTTAGGCATAGCCTGAACAAACCTACCTGCTACCAGGCTATGTTGACAGCCTGGAATCGAACCTTTGGGGCAGGAAACCCAAGCTTCCCATTTAGTCTGGATTAAACCTGCTTTTTGGAACACCTCCCTGGTTTCTGGTTTTACTTTGGTGCTCAGACCTGATGTGGTTTGCACCAGGATGTGTCCATTAAGAGCAGGAGGAGAGGCAGCCAAACACCCGCCATGCTGATCTACATCACCTCCTCTGGTTGCTTCACAGGATTCTCCGTTTGCTTTCACACTGGAAGAGAACTGAACCAGGCATCACCTGAAGTAAACCAAGACAGTTTGTATGAGACTGAAAAGACGTTTTCTGCAGTGAGATTAGGTGTTTCAGGCAGGACCGACCGAGTGGCGCTGCAGATCTTAGCTCTTCTGCTTGGCTTCATGTTTCAGCATACGTGGTTGTTCCTGGATCAGGACTGAATAAGCAGCTATTCTAAACTCTTATATGATCTTCATTTACTCACCTTTATGCTAAAGAAACTCTAAAAAACTGGAGAAAAACAGCTACATTTGGTACATTTTACCATTTTATGTTGTATTGTGGAAGCAGAGAATTTCATCCTTCCAAAGAATTATTATGAAAACATGATTTTACATAAGTAAGATATTATCTTTTATCTATACCTGATTATTCTAGTTCAGGGTCACAAGAATCCTACTCTCTCTCCATTCAGACCACAGGCAGGATACACCTTGGGTCACCAGCCCACCACAGAGACAACCAGCCTCTAAACACGAGATGTGCAAAAGTAAAGTTTAATTGTTTGACTCCTCCCATACAACTCTCCGGCTTGCTAGAATTTTGCAGATGATTTGGCCATCTGTCACAATCTGTCACCACTTCAACCAGTTCATGAAATCAATGCCTTATCAAAGTCATTTGAGAGAAGGTTATTAGTGTGTTTTATTTGTGCTCTTTTTAGTGAAGAAACATTGCAGTTCTGCCAAAAACTCGACAAGCCCTGTTTGTCTTTTAACTGTATTTTATCTTCCTGTACTGGCAGTACTGTTGCTGGCAGGCTACCAGTTGGTGCAACAGAGCTGCCAGTTAGTCACCAGTACAGATCACTGCAGCGACTCGCTGGAAAAGTGCCGTCATAAAGTTACCATAACCAGGTAACAGCGGCGGCTTGGGGCCACTGCACAGAGGTCTCAGCCTCCAGATGGGCTGTTTTTTCCAACCTGGATGGACAGAGATCCTCCAGAAAGCCAACAGTGTACTGGTGAGCATGTTTAACGTGCACATCTACACGCTGTCTGATGCTGTAATTATGTGCTGCATTATGGTGCAGTTCAGGTAAGTCTTATTCTTCTCTGCTGTTATTGAGCCTTACAGTCCAACTCTGACTGTGGTGCTATAATTACTGTTTATCCCACTTATTCAGAGGCATTTAAACACCTTTATAATCTGCTATCATTCATCTAGCAGTGGCCACGTTTAAAAAAGAGTTTTATTTCCTCCTTATTTCTGAATAAAAGTTAAATCCCATTTGAACAGACAAAAAGAGACCATGTAAACACCTAAATCCAAATAAAAATGACAATTAGGAATGAAACTTAATTCTGACGTAAGTGGCTGGAAGTGGTTCTGCTCATGCTCGCTACCTTGTCTCGTCTGGATGCACGATCTTCTTCCTCCCGTCTCCGGTACTTTATCCTCCTTCTCCTTCTCTGCTGCTGCAAAATGTGTCATACTCGCAGCATACTCGTGTCCAGCTGGTACTGCCGAATTATAATCAAAATCAAAGCTGAAGTGGTTGTTATCATGTGGTTTTCTGTGTTATGGCCTAAAAGACGAGAAGCAGAAGGTGGAGTTTTTGTATTTCTGATAGACATAGAGTTAGTCCGCCTTCTGTCCAATCAAACCGCCCGAATCTAAAGCAGAATTAACATAAAGTGAATGAACGTTTTCCATGTAAACTTGAAGGAGAATACTTTGATTCAGAATAATTTCATTCCAAATAATAAAGTCCAAATTAAAAGCATTGCACAACCATCCACTCTTTGCTGACCATAATCCCACCACCACAACCCCCCAAAAGTAAAACGAACCCAGTAAACAACAATCCAGGTGTGATTTGATCCAAAGTGTGAAGAGGTTTGCAGTCATCCAGCATCTGCTGTCCTCAGACTTCTACTTCTTAATCTGTCCAAAAGCATCTGAGAGGAAAATATGATAAATAGTACCCTGTGTGTGTCGGCAGAGTCTTAATCTTCCTGCTGACCCACACATAGCCTTCAGTCGTTGTTGTGTGTAGTATGTCATACTGACATCAGAAGAGCGCCTTGTCTTCCCATCTCTCTGCCCCTGTGTGTTTTTGGAGCTGCTTCCTATTATCTGTCTTGACAACACATAATGATCAGTGGGCCACATATCTGCGATCCCATCAGTTAAAACTACTCACACTGACAGCTCTTCTGCAGAAGAAAAACACAGGAATATGAGCTACTCTCCTCTCTCTCCTGTATTTCTTCCAGCTTTGCTGAAGGTCTGGAACTTCTTGTTTTTCCCATCAGCTGGATCCAGCGTCCCTCGCTGTTCGTTCTCTCCCTGTTGGTTTCTGTCTTTGTGCATTTTCATTAGCAGAAGTTTATGATCAGATAACCATCAGCCAGAGCTGTTGTCTGTCCTATCACACCACCGCTCTCCTTTCCCACTCAGTTGCTTGCACATCAGCCACTTCATCAGTTCCCACAGCCAAACCTGTTCTGATGCAATGCTGCATGGACGTACAGTGCCTCTGAAAAGCAAACAACAAACCTGACTGTTCGCTCTGCACTGACTAGTTTTGGTGATTGTAACCCATAGCATGGTCTGCATTTACATCCTACTTTTGACTGCTTGTTTTCTTGTTGATCCCATCCACCCATCAACGATCCTCTCTGACCAGAATAAATGCTGCTTTAATCCACAGTGAGGCTGATGTAAGGCTCAATGATAATTCTCATTTTAGTGCGCAGGAACTGAAAAATAGCTGCAATTCCCTGCAGAAGTTTTCCAATAATTAACACTGACAAGCTACCAGGTTTTAACTTCATTCATATCTACCTGATACAACCATCTCCATACCCAGGAGAAAGTATGAATGTTTTTAAAAGCACATGCTTATAAAACACGGCATCTGAAGGACAGTAGACGGATGTCTAAGCTAAGCTAACAGCTGCTATCTCTGTAGCAAGATCTTCATACTAAATGCTGATAACATGTTTGTTACACAAGGTGTCTCATCAGATTCACTCTGATCACTTCATTCTCTGCAATATTTTTACAAGACATCAAACCCAGTTAGCAGTAGCTAAAGCTAGCTCTACTAGCTTGCATTTGAACTCACCTGATACGTTATTCTTCTTTTGGTAATAGAAATATCTGGTCTTCTTTCTTGTTGTCGCACTCAGCTGGCGGCTTCTGCGACAACCTGAATAAATCGCTGTAGCTCCAGATACTGGTACAGGTCCTCAAAATGGTATGAATAAAGATGAAACCATTTAGAACTGGTAAGACAGCAGAAGTCAACTGAGAGAGAACAAGGTGGTGAAGATACTTCTTTTTAAATAAAGATTTCTTCTTTCTTCTGTATCTCATCTGTAAATAAAGCCAGTCTTTTTTTTCCCAAGATGCACATTTTTATTTTTCTAGATGTTCTATAACATGTTTGTCGCATTTATAACTATCCTAGAAGCAGCTGTTTGTCTGCATTTACAGGATAAACATCTCTTATCACTTAACTGAAGTTTAATGACTTCACACACACATTAAACATTACAGTAATGTCTAATTTGTCAACATGAGGTTGAAAGTTTTTCTGTTTAAAGGAGGAAAACTTGTTCTATCTTTTCTTTCTGCCTGACAACATAGATGCCATTTCAGTTTGTATGATGAGATGAGTCAGTTTAGGTGATCATGATGACTACACACATGTTGAAATGTCCCATCCTAACAAATATATTTGGGGTAGGACTCAATTAAAACCTTAATTACAGGCTTTTTAATAAATTAATCGCAATTTAATTGCATAACAATATTTGTGCCCAAAAGCAACACTTTTTACATTTGAATGGATTTTGTTGGATGATGTAATGAACCAATAGACAGTAATACTGTAAACTCAGGCTCTATTAACATCTGGAAAATATATTTAATTCAATTTCTATTCAGAACGGTATGAAAAAGGAAATATCTGCCAAAACTGATCAGACAAAATAAAAATGCCAAATATTTAAAAAGAAAGAAAACTTATTTAAAGTACTTTATTGTTACCAGCCAAATATATAGACACACCTACGTAGGAGAACATGTAAACTCTACATGGCCCCAGCAGGGGCTCGAACCAGTGAACCTTCTTGCTGGAAGGCCATGGCGCTAACTACCACCCCGCCATGCAGCTCCACCTGTAAATATATAAAAACCAAAATGCTGGTGCAATTTCTCTGTTTGTTTTTTTGATTGAACAAACTGAGGTTGGTCATGATAGCATGTGTGTGTGTGTGTCTGCAGTGTACCCAGGCTTGCTGTGCTCCTCTGCTGCCAGCCTGCTCTGCCAGGCATGCTGCAGCAGCTTCAGACATCTGGCTCTGGGCCTCGGGGAGAAGGCAGGGGACGGGGCGCCCTGCTGTGGCTAAATATGGCGCAGGGTTACACTGCATTTCCCTAATCACTTAGCGGCTGTCTGGCAGCACACACTGAGACTTTCCCACATCCCATCCACGCTGCTAGACAGCTGTACAGCCGCCAGGCATTTCCTTACTGCGGTCTTCAGTTAGGATAACTCCACATTTCATCAGCAAACTCCACGTTTAACTGCAACAAATAAAGTTCTAACATTGTTAAAACAAAACTAAAACATGCTTATAGTTAAACATAATGATGCTGCATGGACAAGCTTTTATTTGACGCCTGGTCTCGTGCACAGAGAGAAGACTTTCACATGAAATCTTTTGGAAACTTCTGACATCAGACATTTGTCCTTCAGATCTTCCTATCCAGCTCATTTTGGTACTTTGAGATCTGATTTTAAATGCAAAGTGTGTTATGAGTACAATTTATTATTATTATTATTATCTTTATTGTTATTATAAGACCATAACCATTGTAAAAGAGTTTGTAAAACTTATTTCAGTGACATATAGTGGTTCAAGAACTGCATATTATATATTGATTAAAACAAACTGTAATTTCTAATGTGTCCACATGAGGTTGAAACTTTCTGTTTTTATGTAAAACATTTCCAGGTCTTTTATTTCTGCATCATAGATCTGATTTCAGCTTGTATGATGAGCTGAGTCAGTTTAGGTGGTCATGATAACTCCACACATGTGGAAATGTACATGTATGTACCGTCAAAATAACTTTTACATCTGCAAAAGTTACTTTGAGCATCTGGAAGGATTTTTTTCTGATCCTCTGTGATCTGAAATTAAAGTTTAAATGATGAAAATTAATGTTGAGACTAATGTTTCTCCATAAGTTGCAGGTTGTTTATAATATTTTCCAAAAGCTCAATTCATTCACTGTAAGCATGTTGATAATAAACTTGTTTTTGTTCTGAAACAAAGGGAAAAAGTGGTTATTCTGCTGTTATTTTACTGGTCCGGTCCACCGGAGGTGAGCTTGTCATGCATTCCCTGACCTGGTGCAGCTGTCCTGCAGCGTCTGCAGCTTTAAATCACGTTAAAATAAGGACTTTGCTAAACTTTTCAAAGTAAAAGCAGGAGGATCACCTCTGAAATCTTTTATCTACTTTAATTAACTTTAACGATGAAAACATGAGCAGATCTCTTTTTCCTTTTAAATGACCGTCTTTTAAACGCTGAGAGAAAGAAAAGAGAAACTTACTGATCACAATGCAGATGTTGCACTAACAAGTGTCCCCAGTTAGTTATTCTCTCTGTCTCTGCCTTTTTGTTCTCCCTCCCTCTCCAGGACACCCCGCTGGAGGCTGACCAAGATAAAGTTTTGACTGGCAGGAACATTTGTTTTAATCAGGTGTTTGCAGACGCTTCCCTGACCTCCATTAGTTGAAGTTTTAATTGAAATTAACCCCCACTACTACCCCAATTAACCCACGTCCCCCCTGACTGGTGCCCGCTCTCGTCTCGAGCATCTGTTTCTGGATGGAGGGGAATGGGAGAGCGAGCTGGGAAACTGAGCGGAGGGGGTGCAGCTGAGGAGGTGGTGTTGTCACCCGGGGAGACGCGGCATCACGTTGAACGCACAGCGACTCCGACTGGCATGCAGCGGGGCCCCCGGGGAGCCATCTGTCTCTCAATCTATGATATTCCAGCACGGAGGCTCCACGTGGCTTAGTCCTGGCCAGCGGGAGGGTTGGAAGATAGGTGGAGGGATGAGTCCAAAAGGCAGAGGATGAGGATGTCCCACCGTGGGACAGTCACTGAGAGGAAAGATGGCAAAGTTGCAAAGATGAGAGTGTGGAGAAGGAGTTGATGGAGAGGGAAGCGAAGAGGAGGGAGGTGGTAATTACTGTACAGCTAGCTTTCCATCTTAAGCCCTCCTGCAGGAGATAAGAGTGTGTGTGTGTGTGTGTGTGTGTGTGTGTGCAGCCTCTTCGCCTGTGGAAGGTCTAGAGTGAAGAAGCTGTCAAAGTGGCCCCTCTGGTTCACAGACTATTGAAAGAATCCACACGCTGGAGTATCTTTGTTTTGCCTTCTCTTTGCCTGAAGTGTGTTTGAACAATTAGAGCTGTGAAGTGACTACAGTAGGAGAACAGACGTAAAGCCAGGATCCCTGTCAGACGTCTGCAGGGTGTGGGCAGTGAAGCTTCGCGTCCTCAGGATTATTTTTACCATATAAGCCGGATTATTTTCCTATCAAAACATTCCGGACTGTTCCAGATGCTGAATAACAGAGAGACGGTTGCAGGTTATGGAGGACAGTGACCGAACAGAGGCGTCCTGCTGTAATCTTTCTGGCTGGACAACATATTTTACTGAATTAGGCACGTTGTTATGCTTGCATTTTCCTGACTGGTATCTGGAATACCACCATACTCTCCCTCGCCACCTCGGCCAGCCTCCAGGAATTTGGTCAGAAACCTCTGATTCCCAGGAGAGAAACTCATCCCCTTTTCTAAAACATTTACTAAATTATTGAGAATTATGATGTGTGTGAAGCTACAGGTAACCCAGATAAAGACAGAAATGATCTTATCTGCGATGGACTGGTGACCCGTCCAGGGTGTACCCCGCTTCTCACTCAGAGACTACTGGGATAGGCTCCAGCTTCCCCACAACCCTGAACTGGACTAAGCGGTTCTGATAATGAATGAATGATCATCCCATGACCTTGTGAGGGACTGGCGATCTGTCCAGAGTTGCTTCTCGCCCGATGATCGCCGGGATAGGCTCCAGATTCTCTGAGACCCTGAACTGGGCTAAGGGGTACAGATAATAACTGAACGAATGAATGATCTCCCCATGGTTACTTCATTGGTACCTAAATAAACAGAATAAACTCATCTGTGTGGTGCAGTGAGTTGCAGATGTGTGAAGACATCTTGTCTAAACATGCATAAGAAAACTAAGAACCTGTGCTCACCATGTGGAGGGAAGATGGCTGCCCAGAGAACCAATGGAAAGCCGCTTCAGATGCAGCAAACCCTGAACTTTCCAAGGAATGGTAGCAAGATGGTAACAAGTCCAACATAGTGTCAACATACACAGACACACAACCACTCACAGTACATACAGGGAGACCAGATCTTCTCTCACCAAATGTAGGACTAAGACTGAAAATGTGGGACAATGTGTGATTCCACTCTTTCATTACAAAGTTAAAACAACATTCTGCTCTTTGGTAATAGAATAACTATCCAAACATAACCAATCTGTTACTCTTTTTTTTAACTGAAATTCCAGTTCTCTGACAAAGGGAAACAGTAAAAGGTTGCATATTATTTCCTTCTTCCTTTCACGTTGTAAAGAATCAAACAGAATTAGCAGTCGAGGTTTTATCAGGAACATGTCCACTGACTGGGAATCCTCCCTCTGAGTAGCGTCTTTTTGTGACTCTTGGATTTTTGGTGGCGTTTCACGTCATATTCTCCGCCGTGTGACACGGAAAAATTACTCTGAAAACCCTCTGACAGCCTCTTGGAACAGGTTTAACCCAGGAATAAATGCTTTCCCAGTCTTTGTTGTAACAACACTTTCTGTTCTTCTTCGCTGCGGTCGTCTCCCGTCCTCCTGGATCAATCAGTTGTTTTTCTATTTATTTAATTTCGTTAGTTCCTAGATGTGCGTTAGGTCCCGCCTCCTAGTTTGATTGACATGAGTGTCAATCAAATCAGCAGGCGGTGTGATGTGACAGCCATCTAATCTTTTGCCACACACAATTAGTAAAAGCCAGTTTTGTTTTGTTTGTTTTTTTTTCTTTCACAAAAGTGAAGCCTGGTCGTAACGATGCGGGACAGCGCCGCGTTTTGTGGGACGTTTGAAAAGTTATAGAAATGTGGGACGATCTGGCCACCCTAAGTACATACCATCTATGATACTGCTGTATGTTAGCTTTTTCTGCTGGGAACTGAAAATTAACCAGTAACCTCCTTTATTATCATTAACAACTAACCTCATTTAGTTTACACACCACAAATTCAGCCACTCTACCTGTTCCACGGTCAGATCTTCTGATAGCAAACTCTGCAGACGACATATATGTGGACAAACCTGCTCACCATGGATCTGGTTGGACGTCCAATCACAAGGTGAAAATAGCAGCTGTGTTCTTGGTCTGAAGGTCAATTTATGCTCTACACTAAATACACACACAGACACAAACCTTGTTTCTGTCCATCTTTTGGTATTTTGGTCTGTTTTCAGAGAGCTTGCAGAGACACACCCAGATTTAGAAGACAGAGTAGTACCACCAGGAACCACAGGGGCAGTGTTGAGCAGCATGGGGGACCGTCGGAAGGAAGCGAAGAAGAAGAAACGTAGGAATGGCTGTACAAGACACCGACATGTGCTGTGCTGCTTTTTGTTGGTCTCCTCCAGAGAATGTACATCACCATGTTCTGTCACTTTCACCTTGTTGGAATTTGTCTGAAACTGAGCTCAGAGGTGAACTCTGAAGTCTGCATAGTCCTCTGGTGGATTTATTACCCACCAACCATGGGAGTGCATGGGCACTGATGCCGGACATATTTATGGATGCAAGAGGAGCAAACATCAGATGTTATTTTATTCTGATGTGTTCTGCTGAGAAAACCTGCAGCAGGGTTTTCACATCACAATCCAGATCAGGTACTTAGCATGAGCGAGTCGGAGCTGTGCTGAAGGCCTGGCACTGTCAGACAGGACAGACAGTCCAGTCCTGTCCTAACCTTGAACTGGGACTGGAAGAATCAAGTGGAGGGGGTGGGAAATGAAGATAGGGAAAGGTGGAGACGGGTCATGCTACAGGGTTAAGGAACAGGCTGGCGTGAGAATGGTGTCCTGTGAAGGACAAAATGGCAAAAGACCCAACCCCTGCCTACGTCGCCATCCAGAGTGATCCCTCATGTTGGACCCCCCAATGGTGGCTTGTCTTTACTCGCTGCACAGAGAGACACAGTCCCTCTGCAGGCATCTGGCAGTGAGACAGTTTGCATGTGTGTGTCCTGGGAGATGTCGGTGTCTGTCCCAGTGTGTTGACCTTGAGCAAGGTGGTCTGAACACAAGACCTCGACATACAGTAGAGTTACCTTCTCTTATCACTTATTGTTCCAAAACTCTGCTTTATCATGTCTTTGGAATACAAGATTTTATTAAAATAAAACTCAACCAGACGATCACTTTATAAATCAGTTGTCTGTAAAATGTTTTCAATAAAATTTCTGTCATTTATGTTTAATATTTACTTCCTTTCCAGTTCAGAAAAAATCTCTTCTGTGTATGTCTACAGCAGTGAGATGACTACAGAGGAGTCAGAGTGAGATTTGCATTCCTGTGTCACAGTAAATTCACCTGAAACACTGCAGAAAAATTTGTGGTTAACTTATAATTTCCATTAAAAACTAGAGAACAGCAGCACTGGTTCCTCCAGGAAAGAGTAAAGTAGTCCTGAGAAGCAGTAAAGTAATCCTAGTAATCAGAACTGAGAATGAGATTAGTTATAGAGTTAGTTATAGAAATAAGAAATGTAGTCGTTGGAATGATTTAAATAATCCTCTGGATTAGATAAATAATCCTGGGAATAAGTAACGTAGCCTTAAATCCAAGTTATATTCTGCGTCAGGGCGACACACTGCTTCTACACAACGCTCTAGTATAAACACATGTGCGTCGGCCACACAGGCCCAACCTGACGCAGGATAAACCCGTCTGTACACGTCAGTAATGTAGTCCTAACAATGAGTAAGGTAGTCCTAGGAATGAATAAAATAGTCCCCAGTGATGAACAAACCAGTCCCTGACATTAAAGCAGTCTATGGAAGATCTTCTGAGGAGCTGCTGTTTATGTCCAGCTGAGAAGAAGGAAACTAAGCTTCATGTGATGGTTTTAGATGCACCAGCCAACGTCAGCAAGGTTTAGCAACGCCATGTCAGTCAGACTCATGTCTCTGTCACCAGAAGCTTGTTTCACTTTGACTTTTTTCATTTTTCACTGTTAATAAAGTTAGCTGTTGACACAGCTGTGACATCCATCATCAGACACAGCTAGAAGATCAGCTGCAGACATGTAGTGAGAGTGAAACAGCAAGAGGAAGCTGCGCAGACGGTTTTACAGACAGGAGGAGCAGCTTCTGAGAAGCAAATCAGCGCAGGACGTTTCCATGAAGACGGAGCGGGCAGGTGGCGGCGGCGATTTACACTAGAAACGTCTGGAAAAGTTGAAACACTTCGATGGGGCACAAGGAGACCTTTCAGCTTCTTTTAGGATGAGATTTTTTAAAATATCGGACTGATCATACAATGCAAGCGATCATCTGATGTAAACAAAAGAAATGAAGAAAAACTTTGAAGTATTTTTATTCACTTTGCGTGATTCTCCTGTGTGACTCATATCACAAAGATTTGATCTTCAGTGATAAAAGAGGCACGTTTTTAGCATGATCAATGGTTTTATCAAAGTTTCTTCATCAATATTTGCTGTTTATCTTATTTGGTGTTTTTCTGCCAGATACTGTCACCATGGAGACGGTTGGTGAAGGGATGCTGTATCATGATAGAGAACAGAGCGATAAAGCTGCTGTGTGGCTGGTTGTTGTAATAATGGAGCCAGACCTAATGAGTGTGAGGGAGGCTGCAGACTGACACTGACATGTTGACACACCTACAGTATGATTTAAGGTGTATGTGTGTGTGTGTGTGTGTGTGTGTGTGTGTGTTTGTGAGAAAATTAAAGAAGAGTCTTGCTTCTGTCTATAGAATCACCGATGTCCATTATAAACCATTAAAACCTCTGGATTATTCATTAAATAATCTCATGTATTACAGCATCTGGGAGGTGTGTGTTCCTACACACATAACTACTCCTGGCATGCTCCGTTTCTATGGCGACAGAGACGTTCTGTAACTGCTGAGTCACTCTAAAACAGAAACAGAGTCACAGCTCACAGATGAGTGAGGACTCAGAGAACCTTTTAAATAACCAAGTCCTGTTTGCAGATGAAAAGTCCGATCTAAAGACTCCTGAACGGTGAGCGCCAGAACGGTTGAAGGAAAACATGGATGCCATTTATTTCATCCAGAATTTTTATGGTGGGAAGTTGAAAACACGTGAGATTTGCATTTTGTTCTGCGAAGCCAGATTTGTTTGGAACTCCAGTCCCAGCTCTGATGGACCGAAGGTCAGCTTGACTTTAACTCCTCTGTTCTGATACAATGTGTGTATGTACAGGAAAATATCAGAATCTTTTGTTTTAGCCAGACTTTGAGTGCAAAGGGATTTTGCTTAACTTACCTGTGATCGTATGAAACTCTGCAGCCTTCAGATGTTTTCTGTTAAACTTATCATGATGTTTGGAGCTGAAAGCCGGCTGTAAGTTTCCAGAGTCGGCCAAACCATTCATTCCTAAAGGATGAAAAGTCTCATTGTTTAGTGGATTAAGTCAACACCATGACACTGTATGTATCGCAACGTACACATGACTCTTTGTTTATGTGTTTGGCTAATGCTCTTTCGATGCAGAGGCTTAAAAACCTACTTTATTCAGATGAAGGGAAGATTGGAGCTTCACTGGTTGTGAAAGAGGTGCATAACTAAACCCGGCTATAAGTTGTGTTTCCAGACCGACTAAAGTAAAGTAGGAAGTCGGACCCAGATGGAGAACGGTGTCCTGCTCTCATCAGAACATCCAGTTATATCCTGACATTGTAAATGAATATTTGGTGCCATTTTTCAGTCTCTGAACCTTCAAAGTCACAGCGACAGTTTTACTTGGTCAGTCAGCCACATTTCTGCTACTTCAGCTCTGAAAATGTTTGCTACTGACTGGTTAGGAAGGCTGTAATGTTTTGTACCAACCTGAAGACTGGTGGGCTGGTAGCCAGACCCAGGTGAGGCATGATGCACAGCTGCACTACGATCTGCACGATGCTTCTAGCTCCACGTTTCATATGATGAATGATTTTACACAACCAGGCCCACATAGGCCTGGACATTAGTGAAAATGGGTTCATTTAAGTTGATAGCTTCTCTGTTCATGTCAGTTTTCACACAAAGACACACACACACACACTAACCTCCCCTACACACACATTTACTGGTTAATAAATGAACTTACCTGAAGATGCTTTCCTTGTTCTTGGAATGAGTCCCAATCAGAGGTTCCCATCACTACAGCTACATCCATGAGGGACAAATTACAGTTGGGGATTAGGATTGGGGAGGGGGGGACAAGCCAGTGTTTTATCAGCAAGGCCGTGTTCTCTCTGCCGAGCCGCTTATATTTCAGGTAAACATAATCCAGATTCAGCACCGGCGGGGGTAGATTCAATTAAGATACAGAGACAACTTTGTTAATGCGGCTGTATCTTAATACCCTGGCCACATCTTGTAATGAATCTGGGCTCAGGGGCGGGAGCTGGGAGTCAGGGACAAGCAAAGAGGACTGAGCGTGACAGTATCCTGCTGCTGGAGGTACAACTCAGTTGCCAAGTCTGGTACTGTACACGGATGCAATATTAGAAATAGTTAGGGTTTGATTAGTTCTGTCTGTTATAAAGAGCACAACTGGATTTACTGTTTTTCTTGTTTCCTTTATGAGTCTGCCCCCCCCGTTTTCCCCAGGGTCTTTACCTAAAACCTTGTAGAGCAGAGTCTTGTCATTTGGTGGTCATCTTGGAAACTCAGCTGTTATTGTGTAATACTTGTAGATTTTTACCACCGATACCTGATTATGATGAGTTCTGGGCTTTACCTGGTTGCTGGAGAAACGTTTCATTTTGCCGTCCCTACTGTTGTCCCAGGTCACAGGAAAGCTAACGTCTATTCCAGCAAGAGTACACCTGGACAGGTCACTAGTCCTTCGCTGGACCAACACAGACACAAACAGCCACTTGTGCCCACATCCAGTCCTGTAGAATATAACATGACACATTAACTACTGTGGCATTAGATGGTGGAAGGAAGCTGGAGTAGCAGGAGAAAACCAACCAATACATGGTGAGAACTGCTCAAACCCCTCTCCAGCCAAGGCTCCATTTCAATCTTTATTTGTAAAGAGCCAATAAACAACAATGTCCTCTTTGGGGCGGTTTACTGACAAAATCAATCCAAGCCAAATTATTGGTTAGTTTACTGACTGCCTTAGTTAGTTTGTTCAAATTAATAGGCTAGCTAAGAAAACCAGTGGATTGTATCAAAACTTAACAGATTCAGTCCTCCGATGTGAGCTGTGCAGAGTGGTGGGGGACAGTGGGAAGGACAAACTCTCTTTTAACGAGAAGAGAAAAACAACCAACAGATATAAAACCAGGAAGGTCCACCACTTGCCTTGACCAGTTAGAGATGGAAGAAGTTAATTAAGCTAATACTGTCTTCAGATAAAACATGGGGTTTAAAGAACAGGCAGAAAAACATAGAAGGCAGAGCTCAGTGCATCAAGTAGACGTCCCTCAGCAGTCTAAGCTAATGGCAGCATAGCGGAGAGGTGGCTAACAACCCCAAACTGTAAGATTTATCAGTTTTTATACCTAATCTGAAAGGCAGAGAGGTTGCCTGCCTCCTGAAGCCAACAAAGAAGCTGAAGGTTCCTGGGGAAGGTACTGAGTAGGACCCTTAAGCTCCCTGGACCCTGGTACCCGAGCTGGAGATGAAAAGCCCCCCCACCCTGCACAGAGGAGATGGGAATTATGGTATTTATTAGGGGTGGGAAATTCAAATAGAAAAATTTAACATAGGGATATTTTGCTTCACAATTTTTTTTGTTAAAAAAAACAAAACAAAAACTTTTTTATTTAAATAAATAAAAATAATCCATAATAATATTTTTTGTCATTTTCATTGTTTCAGTTGATCTTTTTCCTTGTCTTATTGGGTATGATAGCAGCAGAGTGATGGTCTGGCGATTGTCTTGTTTTTTTCTAAGTGAAATTAGAAAAATGACCAAAGAAAAAAAAAATAATAATAATAATAATTATCCAATTTTTTTGTTTTTGATCTACAAAAATCTGCAATATCAAAGAATTGTGAGAATCGCAATTTAAATCGAATCGACACCCAAAAAAACGGAATTGAACAGTATCAGGACAAAAGCATGTCGTCACAGCCCTAATAATTATCAGTCCAAAATGCCAAAGCTGGGATGCTTGATCCAGATATTTTCACAGACATCAGTGGTTTTAGAGCAAAGCTATAAGCTGTTTCATAAACAGTCATGTGAGTGTGAGTCATTCTTTGTGCAGAACTAATAGATGGTAGATGTCAGAGCTGAAGTCTAAAGCAAGTCTTTGCCTGAGAAAACTGGTTTTCCAGCCACTGAAACAAGAGTTTGACAACTGATTTAATGACCTGATTGATCAGGACACTTTCTGAATAGAATCTACAAGAAGTGCACAAAGCGTTTTGAGGACTTTTAGTGTGGGTCACCCGCTCAACAATCCTTCCTCGGTATCAGCTACCAGACACCCTGAGACCCATATGGTGAAGAGACAGCCAAACCAAAGCATATCTCATCCCTCTGGATGTTAATATTTATTGACGGCACTAGGCTGGTGTTAGAACATTAAAAAGGGGATCGGGAAGAGGGGCTCTGTGGACTTAAGCCCTGGGAGGCCACGACGACTCAAAGTCTTATTCAGATGATGTGCCGTGAGATGCTTGTCCTTGAAGAAAGGGAATTAGTGTCTTTGGAAGTCAAAGAGAAAATGGAGATAGAAAAAAAGAGTTTGTGTGTGTGTGTGTGTGTGTGTGTGTGTGTGTGTGTGTGTGTGTGTGTGTGCTGGGGCAGCTACAGTAAAAGACTGTTAGACTCAGAATGTGTATCTGGATTTGTGAATTTGTGTTTGCATGCATGTGTGCAGTTGTCTGCATGGGATCCGACAAAAGAGAGAATGGGGGAGAAAGGGGGAGAAAAGGGGGGAAGCATGACTTCTTCATGCAGGGAGAGATGATGCAAAAAGCACTGGTTGGTACAAAAGCGTTACCACAGGACCGAGCAGACAATCCCCTCTCCAGGAAATGCACATCAAAGCGGATTTAAGTAGTCAGGACTTGTTCCATGCAGTTCTAAGCAGCAGTCTGGACCCTGTAGCCACGTTCTCTCTGAGTTTAGATCAGTCCGGAGGTGTGACAAAGCTCCGAAATGGAGGGAAATTAGACAGACAGGCCCATTTGTTTCAGGGAGGCTTATGGAGCATGCAATAACAACAACACAACATTTTTATTTGGTTTTCTGTCTAAAATTTAAACAATTTGTCAATTATCTGATAAAAAAGGTTCCTTTTTTTGATACAGAAAAAGAAGATGTGATGTGTGGAATAAAAAGGTCAATTCCATCTTTCAGTATAAAATAGATTTATGCAACATGACTTTGTGGAGCGCTACATGTGCAAATGTGGTGCTACTAGAGTAAAGGCTGGATATACATACATATTTTAACCTGACAAGCCACTCTGTGTTCTATGTACAGGGAAAACTGTAAGGTGCGACCAGCAGATCCTGAACACTTAACCGCTACAGGAACGCCAGCGCCGCCATGCTGAAACAGTAATAAGCCGTACAGGAGGGACAAGCAAACTGCTGCAGAGCCGAGCTGCCACCAACCTGAAGCGGAAGCAGAGGATAATGACGTGACCCAGCTGCCATTCAGCAGTCGGCATGCCCTGCTTACTTTAGCCTGGTTCCTCTGCAGCGATTGGCTGCTGGGAGAAAAAGACGGAAACTACTAACAAGACACAAATATCAGTAAAACAACAAATAAACAAGTTCATGTACATGCACAACTACTTGATGAAACATTTTGCACTTTTGTTTTTACTTAGAAAACATATTTTATTTCCAAGTATGGTGTGGTTATATTGTGAAAAGGTGTGTTAGAAGATTTAAAGCTGCACTGCCGTAAAATACGACAGACTTTACAGTTCAGAAGAGGGTAGCAGCACAACAGAGATACAGAGCGGAGTACCGTGGTTGTGGAGGCTGCAGAGACATAGATAGTGAGCAACAAAGGCTGACAGAAACTCCAGCATGTTGGGGAGAGAGCCGGCATAATGCAGATCCAGACAAGCAGAGGAGTGGAAGAAAAGAGGTGACTCATTATTTGTCTTGATGTACGGAGTGATGACAAAGCATTTATTCCTGCGACGGTGCAGCGGTGACAGTGGTGTGCGGCTATCAACGGCCATGAACAGCAGAAGGAAAGAGATGCCAGCGTGAGACCTCTGCCATGCAGTCTCCTGAAAGATTGCTGACGGAGATCTGTATCTGCCTGTGTGATTCCATGGAAGCCTTTATTAACATCAGCATCAAAATCACTTTGAAACTGAACTCATTGGGATGCATGTTCACACAGGTGGAAGAGGAGAAAAACACAGGTGTGTGTTCACCACTCCAACAATCTAGTGACGAGGAAAGTCTGTGGTTCAACACCGTGGATTCCTGTAAAAGTGTGTCTGTGAGGTTTCATCTGCTTCAACATTAAAGATGTTACAGAAAAGGACTTTATAAGTTGTTCATCACGAGTACCTCCTTGTTCACCTGGACAGACCGGTGCACATTTTGCATCACTGCAACCTACCTGTCGCTCTTCTGCTCCATCCTTTCCTCTCTTTATACTTGTTTTCTGCATCCAGACGCTGAACAAGTAAGAAAGTCAAGTTCTTCTATAATTTAATCTATTTATAATGTATATATCTACCAGACTCAGGCCAAGTTCATCTGTCTGAAGTCCTTAGTTTCAGTCCTCTCTCCTTACCAAGCAGATCCTCACCAGGATTAAAACATGCACCAAATGGACCCGGTTAGGGAAATTATTGCTCCATAAAATATTATTATTTTATTTGTGTCTTGTTAGTAGTTTCCGTCTGTATCTCTGTTGTGCTGCTACCCTCTTCTGAACTGTAAAGTCTGTCGTATTTTACGGCAGTGCAGCTTTAAATCTTCTAACACACCTTTTCATAATATAACCACACCATACTTGGAAATAAAACTAAATAAAATATGTTTTCTAAGTAAAAACAAAAGTGCAACATGCTTCATCAAGTAGTTGTGCATGTACATGAACTTGTTTATTTGTTGTTTTACTGATATTTGTGTCGTGTTAGTAGTTTCCGTCTTTTTCTCCCGGCAGCCAATCGCTGCAGAGGAACCAGGCTAAAGTAAAATATTATTATTTAATGGAGTTTTTAAGGTTGCAAAGAAATCTCAGTTTGAGCTGGAATCTGACTCAGAGCTTCCCAGTGAAGCAAAGCTATGGAAGGTGGAAGAGGAGCTACCTTTCTCTATGACAAAACCCTTTAAGAGCAGATCCAGTGCAAAAGGCTTGGCTCCCAGCAGCGAAGTCCACCAGTTTCCATCCCAGCCCGCTCACTGGGAAATCCCATCAACATTCAGCTTCCCAGAAACCAGTCCAGCACCAGTGCTCTATTACCTGCTGCTTTGGCCTATGCAAGCAACCCTCCAGGTTGTCTTCTCCATCATGCCTTAGATTCTTCGTTGGAGCGAGGTGTTAGCATCCTGGTGGATGAAACTTACAATTAGCTCATGGTTGTTGGCGACTAGCTTAGATGCCACAACCAAGTTTCATGATATTTAATTTATCCTCAACATCTCATCATGAGAAGGAACCTCATTGGCTGAAGCCCCAAACTGTTAATCAAGTGATCTCTGGAAACTCTGACATGGTTTGACATCTTTTGTTCCCAACCAAAGGCTCATGAGACACTTTTATCTTCTAAAATCCGTGGATCAAGTTTCCTCTTTCTGCTTCATGAGGACATTACTTCCATCGGTCGCATGATGCGAACACTGATCCACAACCAGCTGGCCTGACCATCACTTCGTGTTGTGTATGGCGCGGGTCACCTCATGCACTGGTTAAACTGGGTTGAGATAAAGGCTGCCAGTAAATTCATATTTACTATTACTATATAAAGCAAATGTATAGAAGAGAAAAATTTTGTCCACTTCCTCTGCAAGGACAGTACACATTTTATTAGTTTTATTATATAATTTAAACCGTATAATTTTTCTAGTTTCAGTGTTTTTTCTCACATTTTAAAAAAAATTTAATTAAGATTTTTCTATTGTCTAATGTCTTGTCTTCTCTGGAAACAGTAAAACTGCAGTATTATTTTTCAAAAAGACTGACAGGAAGAAACAAGTGAATTCAATATAAATTCACATTTTTAGAAAATCCTGCTTCAGTTGGCATGCTCCTGTCTTCACCCCCAGGGTGAAGGGCACACCCCCTGCACAGCAACATCTTCAAACCCTGCATGTGTCAACTTATTCCCAGAGCAGTCCTTACTGTAAGAAGCCATGCCTGGATCCCCCCCGACCCCCACTGTGAATTCCTCCATGACGGCAGAATCTCCCTCAGTGTGACAATGTGGGTTGTCCCCAGAGACATTACTTCTTCTTGCCCCCCCTTGGCAGGTGAACACTAACTACTTGCTATTTTCTACAAGCTTCACATGTAAGTCAGACCAGTTGCATGTCCACAGAGAGGAGAGACACATGGCCTCACCCCGACAGTTGTTTGGTACCACCTTTTTACACCCACCAACGATTGAGAGAATTCATTACTAATCAAACCCTCACCCCATTTCCTATGCCTCCCCCCAAACCCTGCTCAAACTGCCTGCATCCTGTAATCCGACAGATTAATGGCAGAGCATGAAATGTGGCGTTTACGTCTACAAAAGTTAAATGTTGTAGGTAGGGAGGGGCACACAGGCTTTGGCGCGTGGATTACGTCCTCCGAAACCCCCTTAATGCCGGTATAATTTGATGGAGCTGCCAATTTGCTGTATGCGCACTCTGTCTGCCCCACTTCTTATTCCCCCTCCCCCGAACCAAAGCCGACTTTGCTACAACACTTCTGAGGAGGATCTGAAGTTTGGAGAGGTGGAGATACACACTGGGAGGAGAGACGCCGATGCTCCCCCCGAGCTTAAGATCACGGTGCTAATGTCATCACGGACTTTATGTTACATGTGGATTTGCATAATATGCTCTGAGTCAAAGACACTACAGGTGCATACAGCAAGTGGAAGCGGGTGGAGGGTCTGCATGCTGGATCACCTTGAAGGTATTTCTTCTAACATTTTAAAAAGTAGATCATTTCACTCCAACAAAATACATGATAAAAGTGAAAATATGTCTTGCAGATGTTTCTGGAGACATTAACATCTGGAAATATTGCTAATTCTACACACTGGAATAGCTTTGTCTGGTGCAATAATTAAAGTTGTAGTTGTATCATAGTTTAGCTGCAGACTATTGTTGCTTAGACTGGCCTAATGCAGGCGGGACAATAAGAAGGACAGTTTGTGGACCTCAGAGGATCTGAATGATCAGTACAACCATCTATTAACCATATACCGGGTCCCAGAACAGAGCCCTGAGGGACTCCATGTGACAGATTTGACGTTTGGTTTGCCAGTACACTGAAACTCCAGCCAGGTACATGTAATTAAAGCACATGCAGAGATTCCATGCACTTGTTTATCTGGATGTTACGACTGGCTGGAAGAAGCTGAGGAGAAGTCCAACGGCAGCAGGACTGTGTGTTTCCCAGAAAATGCTGATGTCTTAGCGCAGTTATGCACTTTGCTTTGCACTTTATGCAAAGTAAGGTGTTAATGTTAGACAACAATGGATAATGGTCAGGACCTGTTGTGTGAGAGGTATAAAATGCACTTATTACCAGTACTTTAACTTCTTGTACCATCGCATGATTGGTGCATGACTGTCCAAGCAAATACCATCAACTGATCAGGAGTTGAACTGTCTGTGAGAGAGCAGCACAAGTAGAGTGAGGTCAGAGGAAATTAATGTGGTGTTCCCTCCTGTTCTCCAGCTTACCGCGTCCCACCTCAGTGAAATAATACTCATAATTCATGGGGAGGGGGAGGGAAGTGGGAGGGCGGGAGGAGTTTGCTCTTTAGCATCATTCAAAGGACATTTCCAAACTATCGCTCAAAATGACAGAGGGAAGCATGAGGGGTGTGTGGGGAGAAGGGGAGGGGATGGGGATGGGCAGGGGGTGCTCAGAACAATCATACTCATTCACACCTCTATTGCCACAATCCCTTCATCTGCACATCCCTCCCCCTCTCCCCTCCCTCCCCTCCCGAGTTCTCCAATTAATAGTAGTGAAAACATGTCTGATTGAATCTTTTCAAGTGAATCTTCAGGCCTGGGCTTTTGTTGGCACACTCTTTGTCAACATCCATTAAAACAGGTCTTTAATGCCCCCGCCCAGGCCATCTTCTGTACAAAATATGGTCTGAGTGTGGACAGGAGTGTGGGGGGGGGGGGGGGGGGGGGGGTGATACAAGCAGTGAGGAAGGAAAGGTGGAGGACAAAAAATCTCGGAGCAGACCGATCCCACTGTCTTCAACTTTAATCAACTGTATGCTAGACCACTCTTCATCCTCTCTCTCTCTCCATGTCTTCCAGTCTGGTTTAATGTCTCTCTCTCACACGCTGTCTGCCTTCTTCTCTCTCTTCCTCTGTCTGTCCAATAATGGGATGTTTTTAATGCAAGAGGCGAGCTCTACATCAATCATTCGCCCCAGTTTTCACTGCCCCCCCCCAACCCGCTGTTGCTTCCCCCACCACCTCCTCGTCCTCCTGCTGCAATAAATATGCAAATGAACAGGAGCCAGTCATTGGTAATTTCAAGCATGGCTCACTAGTGTTAAAAAAGGACACAAATGTATTAATTGCTAGCGGCCGAAGGAATCCCATTTTCTCTGGGCATTGATTACAAAATTGGTGTGAGGAGCTTTTTTTCTGGAGTTATAGCTGACAGTATAATACATGTGTGATTGGAAAATGGAGGATAACAAAAGTAGGGTTGGAAATGTCAAATTCACACGATGCCAATGTTATCATGAGGAACGATACGATCGACAGGCTGGAGATTCAGTTTTTGCATCGTTAGGAAGTGACTGACACTTGGAGCATTTTTAATCTTTACATTAGGACTACACTCCAGTACAATCCCAAAGCACCACCTTGGTTATCAGAAAACAGCATAACTGCAGCACAGCTGACTGCGCCATCTACGTTCTGAGGACACACAACCAGCAGCTAATCCCAAACACATCTGACCAGACTTCTGACAACAGTTGTGTGTCCGTGATGTTGCTGTCCAGAAAAACTCACCAGGACACTTTAAACGATGCGTTCAAGAGACTGGTATGTTTTTGGGCTTGCTTTGAGTTTTCCACAATCATCAGAAATGATTTCTAAACTCAAGACAGTCATGTTGTACAATATTCAGCAAAATACGTGTGTGTATGTTCCTAGACATGTTGTACGTAGACAGACATGGACAGAAGATGTAAAATGGAGAGAAAACTTTGCAGAAAATGTCAGTAAAAAGTCAGGATCATATAGTTGTTTAAGCTATGCTTCTTGGTAATAAATGCTGTTGGTTAGCGTGTTTTATTTGAAGTGAAGCCACATTTGTGGTGAAAATGCAGTTGTGGGATGAGCAGCAGAGCTGAATATGTGAGTTTACTGTCCAGATCCTGCCAATGCAAACAGCTGATTCTTGTTTGATGTTGTTGACTGAATGATGGAAACCTGAAGTAAAAGGACATATTAGTAATATAACTACTTCTTCTTTTAACAAACAGTTAAACGTGTGGGAGAAGCATACCCAGTCTGGTACCTCCTCCTCACACTGGTCACCAGTTTGGTCACACACTGGTGGGATGGCATCTAACTGTGTAACCAGTATCTGTCACCAGTTAGATATGGTTGTGTTGGTCACTCTGGTTCCAACAGCAGCCCAGCATGATCCAGTAAGTGTTATTGAGGCTGAGGTCCGGACCACAAGCATGCCATCTTTCCTCTGATAAACCTGACTCTGTGGGGGCCGGCGCTGACATCTTGGAGGAGCAATCCCAGATATAGGGTTGCAAACTCTCCACGTCTCTCTGTGGTGAGATTTCCTCCAGTGATGACAAGGCTTGTTTTTCCAGTGAGAGAGAATCCATGCTGCACCGTCACACTGCCTCCACCAAACACTGAAACCGTAAGGACCGAGATTTACTTGCTGTTGGCAACACGTCCACGTATGTGTCATGGCTGCCACACATTCCTAGCGTTTGTTTGGCACGTTGGCCGCTTGCGTTGCACAGGTTGCAGGACTGACATGACTGCTACAGGAACACCCATAAAAACGAGCTCAGAGATAATCACAGTGACAAGCACAAATAAGCAACAACAGATTGTTTATGAAATGCCCCAGAAATAGAATGTGGCCAGCAGATTGGCCTTTTCACCAGTTCAGAGACAAAGTACTGTGCATCAAGGGGTAGCCTCTGGTGTTGAACATTTTGGTCACATCGTGTTTGATTGCAGCAAATATACAGATGTATTGGAATGTTGCCGTGACAACTGCATTCACAGCAAGTATATCCCGGCTCTACTGGTACAGCATTCCCCCCAACCGGTCTGTCTCAGGACGACAGGCAGTGATGACCAACCTCCTGGCAGCCCTGTTAGACCACAGTTGGGCTGTGTGTAGTCTGTTTAAGCTTTATGTTGCACTACGGCATCCATCCTATCCTGATCAGTCAATCACAGCATACTTAGAGCAGGTGCCAACTGACTGCTCTTGCAGGATCCATGTACTATCAGGTACCTCAGCATCTGGGGTCCCATAACCCTGAACCCATACCCAATGGCAAGATAAACTGGTTTTTATGCACAACAGACGTCCTCAACTCTGCTGCTCATCCCACGTTTTCCTTCGAAATGTGGCGTCATTTTAAAGTGAAATGATTTTCCAACAGATCTATTATTAAGGACTCTTAAAACAAAAACACAATCCACCAAACAAAGACTTCTTTACTTTTAGTATTATGTTTATTTTCATGAACACAGGGTCAGTCTGACAGCTGAGCTCTGAATCTTGCAGCCATAGTCTGGTGTTGCAACACTTTCTATGTGCTAATTCTGCTTTTCTAAACTCTAACCAGAGATATATACATGATCACTCATCCACATGTGCATGAACAGACACAAACACAAATCTAAAGAATCATAGCTTGCCAAACACCCAACTCCATTATGGTCGCTGTCAGCTGTTGAGAGTGTGTGCTTGCTAAATATGTGCATGCAATATGCATCTCTATCTATGCATCTGTTTATGCAAAATATGAATTTGAATGCATTACTGTGGAGTCTATTTTACTTTATGGCTGCCTATTTGCCTGTCTGTACTCTACAGTGAATATATTTGCCCTGCCACAGACTCCAAGAACTGCAAATGAATCTTGCTTTAGTGCTATCAATGCAGGGCAACCTTATCCTCCAGTGCAACACATACTGTATACACACTACCGTTCCACAACAATAATAAAAATAATAGATGGACATGGGTCCAAGATGGTGTCCACGGAATCACATCTCCCATAAATTATAGCCGTAAACTTTTGCCGCTATGCAGCCTAATTAATTCTCGTGCTGTTACACAAAAGGAAATGTCGAGTGACAAATGGGCGCAGGACTTGAAAGCTGCCAGGTCTGCAAAACATTTTGTACTCCAATTTATAAGCAATTTCACTGTAAATCATGATCCAGAACTGGCGACTTTAAGAAAAAGGACAACATAGTGAGCGGAGCGATGAAGGGGAGCGGTGAGTTTGAGTGGAAATGGGGATGAAAAAGACAAGAAATGGGCTCAAAAATAAATATTAACAATACATTTATGCATCTAATTCAAAATAATTAGGTCCAAAAGGAAGTGTGCTTAAGCATATATGGAGAATTGAAACAATATATATTTTCCAAGGATCAAATAAGAGATAATAGATTATAATAGGTTTTTATTTAGTTGGTTTATTTGACAGCAAACATTACTGTAAAAATGAGCCAAATGGCTTTTTTCCACCTGCAGCTCCTGGATGAAAAACAATGAAACAAATAACAGGATAAAATTTCACACACAACAAACAATGATCATAAATGTGAATACAAATCGCTAACGACAGTAAACTACAACACTAAAATTAATAATAAAAATACTAACAGTTAATTAAAGTATGTAATCCATAACACTACATTAGAAGCACACACACTCTGAAACGTTCATTATGACACGTCTGACTTTCAATGAGCAATTTTTAAATGATTTTTATGAAATATTATCTGATGCAGTTCTCTGATGTTTCACCCGGTCCTCTGCAGCTGTTAGAGGAGAAGAGCGCTGACTGAAAGCATTTTTTCAGAGCGAAACATCGGAGGCTCCTCTTGCTGCACCTCGTTTGTCGATGAGTTACTTCTAATGCTTACAAACTGGCTAAGTGGACCAGATTATAGATTTATCAATTATTCTATACATTAGGCACAAACTTTCTCCCAACTGAGCAGAATATTTTGTCTTGTGAAATTGTGCTCTGATTATTTTGTAATGATTTCTTATTCAATCATTTGATTGTTTTCTGATGCAAAACGTCGACTTAATTAAAGGTAAAATCTGGAAGATTTTCATTCAGATCATTCTATATGTGATATTTTATTAAATTACAAGTTATAAAACTATTTTGAACTTTTTGAGGAGCAGAGAACTTGTAATACCTTCATTCCACCAGTATAGTGAGTATAAGCCGGTTTATAGCAGAACAGCTCAGAAGCGATGCCTGTTTCTCTGTCTTTGCAGGGGAGGTGGCACTCTGGACAGGGTTTCGCCTCACAAAGCCGGGTAGCTTTGTCTCAAAGGACTGAAGCAGAGTTGGCAACGCTGCTTCTCAACCGGTAAGTTTTAGCATTTAGCTGGAACCAAGAACTGGCAGTTGGAACAGGGGCGATGCGAAGCCTTGTAGCAGGAGAGGTAACGGATACTCCTCTGTTTTTATGTTGTTGCTTCATGCAGGCGATGTTCTCTAGTTACACCAGAGCAGGAGAAATGCTCCGGCTGCTCTTTGCTGGACCGCAAATGTGTCCACAGTCAGCCTCCCGGGAGAGTTTTGGAAAAACTTTGACATTTTTGTCTGATTTTCAGTCATTTGCCGTGTTTTCAGACACACACTTTCTGTCTGTGAGAGTATGGGATCAGCTGTGTGTGTGCACACATGCATCGTGTGTGTGGTGTCAGGGTGGAACACAGAGCAGCTTCGACATGTCGTAAATATCTTGATTATAATAAATGACATTATTACAACACGATGAGCTGACTTTTAGGAACTTTGACACAAGACTCAGATGTAATAAGCGAGTCACGTTGTGTCTAATAACCTGTTTTACTTCTGCTGTTTTCTTCATCAGGTCCAGAGTTCAACACTAATCCTCCCTCTGGATCAGGATGTTGTCAGACCTACGATGACGAGCACGAAGCAGATGCAGAATCCACTTCATAGCAGACGCTGCAGGCTCTGCATAGGTCTGCATAGGTCTGCAGGGCCTGCAGCGGTTACAATGTGACCAGCCTGACGCAGACGCCGCACCAGCATAAACTGGCCTTTACATTCATGCAACCTGGTTCCATTCCGACATCCCCCTGATCCACTGTCTCATCACTGCTGAACAATGAAGGACAGTAGGCTCTACACAATGTTAAAAGTATAACCATAAAACACACAGCATACAAATAACATATTTTGTTGTTTCCATATGAATATGATATAATGATAAGATATGTAATAATCAAATGTATAAATATTTAAAAATACAATAAAATTTAATCAGAAAAAACAAGTTTTGGTTGTGAAGATGTAACACTGGCCTGCCATTCAGTTGGTGAATGACCAAACTTAGTAACCACCCCCTGGTCTGAGGGCTGCACCAGCAGCAGGAGCTGTGGTTTCAGGTGGGACACCCCAGCTGGACAGGTCTTACAGCAGTGGCCTGACAAAGTGCAACCCATTTACAACCCAGTCCCAGGAAGAAAACACTTATCAGCAACAACAACATGGGCTGAAGCATGGTGTGTATGTATGATCCCCTCGTGTGTATTCCTGGAGCCGAACTTGGTAACATTTCCAATAAACACCTGAAAAACAGCTCAGCGTCACTTTTTACCTTCTGAAATCTCCTCATCAGACATTACTCATGTCTGCGTAAGTTGTACGGCTATTCTCTGGTTTTTGCTCAATGTAATGTGGTTTATTTAAGGAGCAGATAATATTTACATGTTCCACACAGTATTCTTGATTTTCTATAACATTCTATAATCCTACATGTATGAGCTATTTTTGCAACCAACAACGTACAGCTCTTGTAGAGGATTTCATTTATTTAGGGGTTGTCATTTCAGACAGGAGGCAGAAAAATAGGCCTCAGCATGAGGAGGTGTTACCCCCTTTTCAAGCCCAGCGGGAGGATTTAGGGGACTCTGAGTGATGCTAAGAAGAAACACCTTCACAAATATCTCTGTTCATAAATAATCCAAATAAAGTGTTGGACATCTGTCAACCTTCTGGTTGAAAACTTTGTCATGAAGCAAAAGTCATGGATGAGATGGATAAAATGAAGCTGAACTGTTGACTGTGTCTATGTTCACAAGAGGAAATATCGTTCATGTTCATTACAGGCTTTTTTAAAACAGACATCCATGTATGAAAGTCAGCTCTGTCACCGTTGTTATCACTGCTTTACCACAGCAGCACAAACAACTCTGTGGCATTAACGTTGACATTACTGAGCTGTGATGGAAAACGGCACCTAATGCTGGAAGAAAGCTCACTTTGACTGCATTGATCATCACTCTGGACTGATTGGGGCCAATGCAAATAGAAAGGAAGTGATGGACAACGACTGGACTGCTTCAGCTTAGCCTGGAATACGCCTGCATGCTTCCCACCACACTGAGACCCTTTATCAATGTCTGCCGACCCAGGGGCCAATTTAAATGTGACTGAGGCACTCAGTGGATGTGACAGTGATGGAAGAGGCCCATAGGAACCTATGTTTCAATGACTCATTAAAAAGCATGCTACAAGCTATGTTTTTTGCATTTGATACAGCACATGCCTCTAAAAATACTAATTGGAGTGTAAATGTGTCCTTTCTCTGGCATCTGTTTCCTTTGTTCTAATCTTGTTACCAGAATGAGCTGATATCTCATCAGCCCTTAATGTCAGGTTAAAACTTGGGGTACATTTTGAATGTGTGTATGTCTGCATGTGTTTTTTGTTTTTATTGTTTGTTAGTTTATGAAAAATCATTGTTAAAGGTAGGTTAGAAGATGTTTTCCTGCAGCATTTCTTACTATATTGCTTAAATCCCTGTCTCACCCTTATTGCAGTCAATTCATGGAAAACTCCAACACAAAACATAAAAAAAGTTTTATCATGTGTGGAAGGGACCGACTGCAAAAACACCATCCGGTCAGGTTACCTGGCCTCTTAGAAACAACTGGATGGTGATCCCATCTGCCTGTGTTCCTCTTCCTGTATGAATCATGCGCTCTGAGGCCTGGAGCTCTTGTAAAGGTAACAAAGTGAGAGCCAGAGCTTGGCTGGGTCGTCCTCCTCTAAATGTAAGGCTGCAAACTTGTATCTTCACAAATAAGGAGGATAAAGTTATTTTTGGTGGATCATCTTCACAGTTATGACAAAGCATCAAGATGCCAAAAATCTGTTTGTCTTGCCAAGATATTATTGCCAAATTTGAATTTTGATATGACACCAGTAATAACTTTGTTGTTTGCACATTAAAAAAATAACACAATCCCAGTTTTTCTGTAAATGTTAGCAGTATTTATTTTACAGTAATATGGCGCCATGAAGTAATTTTGGGACCACTGTGGGGATCAGGATACCCCAGTTTGGAACAGCTGAGCTGGTTATGAAGATGATGGCAGGTAACTTATTTAGTTTCTTTTATCATCAGACAGTTACTGGGCGTAAAGCTGCTGTAGTATTTACAGTCATGAGAAATTATGAACAGCAGCAGGTTGCAGTTTTAGTCAACCAGGACCAGACTCCTTGGAGCTCTGGGAAAATCCAACCCTATGAGAGTGGTGATAAATAAATCAGCTACCTGGTGATAGATGAACTGCACACTGAAATCTTGAACAGAGAACTGAGGGATAAAACTCTGTTTGGTGACTGACATAAACTCTCTCATGATGCTCTCATCAGTTGGGATTTAAGACCCTGTCATTGGTATTTTAGGTTAAACAGCAGTGCACACGTTCATAAATCCTCAGGAACAAGCGCTACATGTTTCTGTAGGCGTGTCTTTAGTCTGCAGAACGAGGTTTAGATGTTTGAGCTGTGTGAATCTTCCACCCTGCCTTTAATAACTCCTGAATTACGCCAGATGCAGATGTCTGAAACTGCTGGAGACCTTTCAGAATTTGACCAAGCAGGTGAACAACTGAACGGCATTGCAGTGCCGTAGAAGAGGTCTAGCTGCAGTGTGAAGCAGAAATGGTTGCTTGGAAACATGGAAAAACATTGTTGTCCTACATTTATTTACAAATAAATAGATTCAAAGAATAAAAAGAAGCAATAAATAGTCTACTAGGAGTCTTCTTGGTGAACTGACAAACCCAAACAGCTGGACAAACAGTTGGTCACCCTCACACAAGCGAACTCCACGCCGTGAGATGAGGCTTGAGACAGGAAACGTCTTGCTGTGGGGTAACAACAGACTTTTCTTCATGGCTTTCACAGTGGCTACAACTTCCCTGAACATATTCAGACTTACAACGTATGGAGGGGAACCTCCAGGATTGTTCTCCACAGTTCAGCTTAGTTCCTGATCAAGCCTCTTGTTTATGTTGTTGGCTCCAGGCAACCCCGTGTCCATACACGCGCCATCAGGCCGTAGGCTTTCTGGAAGTGAACCTGGGTGATGTGAATATTCCCAGGTTTGGGTGATAGTTTTGTCGGTGTATAGCCTTTCGCTCGACTGATGTCATTTCCATTTCCCTGGTAGGTTCCAGCTGTGAACAACGTGCCAACTGAGGCCTACACAGCGGCGCTGCTAGCTGCTAGCTGGTAGTCAGCTGGAGTTGCATCGCTCTGGAGATTCCTCATGTCCAGGACTGTCAGATGGATCAGCCCTTCACAGTGTATCTGGTACGCTTTCATGGAGCGTATAGGTTTGTATTGCTTGTTGGCAATCAAACTGGACCTGTTGCAGTCCAACCCGTCGTATGTGGGACTATCGTGTATGTCTGCCATTGTGATGGTGACTGGTGGTTAGTATGGAAGGTTTCTCTTTTCCACGTGTTCATCCTCTCATTATCTGCCACAGAAAGTCAATGCTTGGTTCAGAGTAGAACAGCTTGTACTTTTTCAGGCTTTTGCTTCTGAACTGTTCATTCTCAGGCAGTCAGCCAGAATTATGAACACAGTAGAGACAGTTTGTGGTGTTTTTCAGGGATTCTTATCTTCATCACTTTGCACCCCTGGTGGTTGACTAAGCTCTCTCTCTGTTGCCACAATCTGGACTTTAACCTTCTCCTCTATGGAATATTGTCTCTCATTGCTTCATGTGTTCATCTAGTAGTAAAGCACCTTCATGGTGACAGATGTACAACCTGTGTGCTGCTCTCTGTGATGGTAGAATGCAGCATTCATTTCCTCTAGCGTTTTGTTTTATCCAGTTTATTGGTTACCTTTGTATTAAAGATGCATTCCGTAACTTTCTGAGCTTAAAACTCCACGTCCTGGACTTGTTTGATGACACAGTCCCATCTATCGTGTGTATGTCTAGATCTGCTGCTGTCCAGCAGCGTCCTGAGGCTGAGAAACCGACACTATACAACTTTTACATCCAGAACGCGACGTGACATTTGGCTGCATGGTATAATAAAGAACTGGATATTCTAAACACACAACGTCGATGATTCAGCAAAGAAACAAGACGAATAAAAGAGAGAAAGAGACAAAGGTCATGGTGAGATGGTCTTCTGCTGGCTGGAGGGAGCTCACAGGTGAGGATGCAGGATGGAGGCTGGATTAGCCGCCGATGGGGGGTGCTGACGGGGAAACAGTTCTGTGGTGTGTCTTTAAGGTTAGCAGGGTTTTGGACCGGGTGCGGTGCCTCGTCTCAGATGGATAAGAACATGAGCCGCTGGTCAACTGTCTCCTCCTTATCATACCATTTATTGTACATTATCTCTTGTTCTGGAAAAAGATCGTGTAAGATTTCTTATTTGCAGGTGCAGAATAATTGTTTTGTGATACGTATGATCTAAAAAAGGAATTAAACCATCAGACATATTAACATATGCACCACAACAACCCTAATTTATTTTTATATGTAAAGAAGTTTGTCTCTTCTTGTTCTTCAGAAATTTCCTGCAGACTTTGTTTTCCACTATGAACTCTGACAAGAGTTGGAATATATAAATAATAAAATTACACAGAACTGCCATCTAATTAATTATTTCCAGCTTTTGTTTCTAATTAAATGCATGGTTAGTCGATTCTGTGAAGGTGGGTGTGTCCCGACAACGCTGCTTTACCAGCGAAGACACACTCACTGAGCCAGACTCTGACTGGCACACCCCCACGTCTACAGGAACCACAACGCCGAGCTGCACCAAGACAGTTTGAGAAATAAAAGTTCCTCTTTGCTTAAATCAAGATGATGACAGAGAATTGTTGTCTAATAAAAGCTGGTGGGTTTTTTTTTCACAAGTCACAGAGTTGCGAGTATTTGTTTTGTTTTTCCACCGTTCCTGCAGCAGCTTGGGTCTCAAGAACACAGCAGTGAGCCATACGAGTCTTACCACGAGCACGAGAAGGGATCCTAAACCATGTCCTATCTTCTAACTATGATTAATGACTGCCAACTGTCATGCATGCATCAAGAACAGAGCCATACATCATGCAATAACTACAGCTGGCAAATACTGACAAGTACACTGAAGCCATGCCATATAGTATACATAAAAGCACGTTTCAATGTTCAGCCTATTTTCATTTAATATTCAAGTACATGTGTTGGAAAATACAATGTGTACAATTTTCGTGGAAAAATGGGGAGAAAAAAAGTCCACGTGTGGTTGGTTGCACACACAGGAACACACAAACACAGCTCCTTCTTGTATAATCCGTCATCTTGCCTATGGTTTTAATTCCTGTTAACTGCATGGTTGCATGCCGCTGCATCGTTCATTCTAATGGAATTGAATAACAGAGCTGCTTGACTGCTCCCACACAGGCCTGCTTTAATTGGAATATTTCTTTTTTTTTTTTTTTGTTTTCCAGAAATATTCAGGCCAATTTCTGAGAGATTTAGACAAAGTGCAGCTCTTCTTTCTTTTCAAATCTTTCTATAAGCATATCAATACTTATAAATGTATGCAGTTATCTGCGATCAATGTTGGTTTTTCTCTATAAGGGATTAAATAATAATAATGGTAAAAAATTCAATATTATTTAAGTTATAACATTTAATAAAGTTTATATTAGTTATGTAATGTAACTTCATCCTTAATATATGATGTTTTCTCCCTCATGATATAAATCTGCTTCTCACCGCCACATGCTGTCCATTCATTCAGCCCTACCTGGAGGGGCGGGGGTGATGGGTTGTCCAAGCTGCTGACCTCTCACCTGCTCACCGGGAGTTCATAAAAGTCATGTATATTTATGAATCCTGGGTTTTGATCAGCCTGTCACCTTCGCTCAGTTGTTATAGTTTAACTGGAGATTCTTCCATCTTGCTGCAGGTCAGTGTTGTGTTCTGGAAGATGCTGCAGAGGCTTTTCCACCTTCCTGCACGTGCAGCAGCTGCTTGTCGGCTTTTTACGTTTAGTTTGAACAGCTCATCCTGTCGTTTCTGTCTGCTGTATCCTCGTCTCTTTTCTTTCTCTCCTCCGTTAACTTTTTCCATCGTTCTGCATCCTGTGATGCTGAACAGGGCAAGTCAAATAAACACAAATAAATAATAAAAACCGTGCAACGTTCACAGGTTATCTTGTTCTTTCATTCCTGTAACTAAATCAGACTGGACATTTCTTTGGTTTGTTGTCCATCTGTGTATGTTGTCTGGGACTATCAGCTACTTTCTGAAAACTACAGCCAGGGAGAGCCAATGAGGCACGTTTGGGGTGCATGACTGTCTAAAAACTAAAAGCATGACAGGATTTGTCAGGAAGTCTTGAGTTGGTGAAAGAAGACCTGAAACTTGCTGAGCTGGGATCATAAAAGTCATGCAGAAAAGAATAAAAATGATAATTAAATAAATAAACATCAGTTTAGGAGAAAGGAAAGAAATTATGCCTAAAATAACTATTTTTAGTTTGAGTGTTGAAAAGTGCTTTAAGACTCATAATTGATTTCAACCACATCTGACATGTTGTCTCCATTCTTAGGATGATGAATAACCACCAGTTAACTTCTCTTTCTGTTTACAGTTTCTGCTGTTTTCTTTGTTTATCTGCATGTAACTTGTGATAAAAATACAGAATTAATAGGGAAAAAAAAGTCATATTTAATAGCCACATGTTTTGCTGTTGTTTAAAGCTTTGGTTTGCAATACAGAAATAACCAGTAGGGGGCAGCACTGCGACCAGTTTGACCGTAGGTCACAGGTAGACAGCAGCGATGGGTAATTTCAGAGATTTAGGGTCTACGATGCTGCTGCTGTTGTCTTCTCATGTGTAAATGAACCGACGCTTCTCTTCTGTCTCCATGTTCGCGGTTCTGCTGCCTTCAGCAGGTCCATCTGGTCCGAGTTCTCTGACCGCCCCCTGGTGGAATCAACCGGTAAAACACGGAAGCAATGAAAATAAGTATACTCACAATATATGTCGCTTGGCTACGGGAACACGAGGTCAAAAAGAAAGTATAATATCAGCCAGTTTCTAAATACATCAGTAGCAAAACCACTAAAAGTGTCAACATGCTGTAATTCTAATGGACGAGGCTGTTGGGGAGGAGCCACGTGGAAATGGAAAACCTAACTTTCAAACAAGTCGTAATTAACTTAATAATAAACCTAGTTATCATTTTAACATCACCAGAAATATGATTAAATGAAAAACATAATATTAGTCTAAATGTGAGAATATTTGGTGCTGAGAAATGATCAGATCATTAATGTAACACTTCATGGTTTTAACAGAAATCTAGAGGCGTTACTAACGAACAATCAGGGTTTTTTCTGTCATGACAGTCGTTTAATCCCCTCAAGCTGCTGACCTGATGCTTAAAACTGCAACTTGATTTGTTTATTCCTCCGCTGTGCTCCGGATGCTCATAACTGTATATTTACACAAGGCACTCAATACTCATCAGCACACTGTGACAACTAAGGGGGCAGATTAGTGTACGCAATATCCACCCTCACCCAAAGTGAATTAATTGTCTAATGGCTTTAAATTGATTAGGCATGTCTGAGGTTTGAGTTGCATATATCCCTCTAATCCAGGTATTCCCCCCCCAGGATAAGCATGGGATTGCTTTAATTAGCAACATAGCCTTGTGTGATGGGTACAGTAACATGGCAGTAAACACCTGGAGCTGAAGTTACAGTGTGTTTGGCTGATAAGGGCTTTCTGTGGAGCTGCACGGAGCTTCTTTCTCATACACACAGATAATGCTGCTGTAAAGAATCTTAAGCTGGCAGAAAATAACTAAAATCAATTTGCCCAGCCGCTGTATAAAGAGACTGTTAAAAAGAAAGGAAAATGTGGCAGTTTCTATGTTTCAGGTCGAGGTTTCTTCTTTCTAAATGTCTGAATAACAAACACAGACATGTTGACAAGTCATCGGGTCATGTTTAGTCGTAGGAAGTCTGGTCTGATTACAACATAACAGCCACAGAATGAAAATTTCACCTTTTATTTAACAGCATTTAGTAACAGATCTGATCATCAGCTCGATACCGCTGTGGATAAAGGTGCTTCTCATCATCTGATTTCTATGTTCCTGACACATGAAGCCTGTCATGGTGAACCATCTGAACCCACCTGAACTCTAAACCAGTTCTGTAGTTTACAGACCACTTTCTGCAGGTAGACAGGAGGGAATAATGCTCTTTTCATAACGTAAATAAAATAGAATCATTATAACCTGATTAAAAGCTTTCTATATATATATATATATATATATATATATATATATATATATATATGTATACACACACACACATATATATATGTATACACACACACACATATATATATGTATACACACACACACATATATATATATATATATATATATATATATATATACATATATATATACATAATGAAATGTATATATAATATATTTACATCCAAACGTCCAGTTGAAGTGAAAATATTTAACAATAATAAAGCAGCAGCAGATGGAACCCAAACTAGTAAAACCAGTAAAAACCAGTGGGTCTGACTCCTTACTGACTAGATCTGATGGATTACTGGTCCCAGTTAAATCATAACTGGTCCCAGTGGATGAGTCTGGTGGTTTTAAGGTGGATGAAGGTGGATGTGGCAGATCCAGGATCCTGGATCCCACAGACGCTTGGTGGCGTTTCATCCTTCGAGGCGAACCCGTCCAGGTTTCGTTTCAGGTAAAAGCCATGTCCTGCTCTGATCAAGTCGCTGCTTTCTCGCTCATCTGGACTCTTTTTTAGCAACAACGACCACGGTTCCATGGCGTTTGTTAAATCTGTTTTAATAATTCAGAATTACAGTATTGTCTTCTGGTTTACAAGGAAATAGTAGATCTGAATTGAGGTTTAACTGGAAAACACGTTTATTCACCTGTACTGAACTCCGCTTTAGATCGGTGGGCTGAGAGGGCTTCTGATTGGACAGAAGGCGGACATGATGTACTAATGTCTACCAGAAATAAACAATATCCACTTCCTGCTTCTTGTCTCCTGTCTTCTTGCCATGGATGTATTACATGGAAAATCAGATATTAAGAACCATTTTTGGTTTTATTTTATTATAATTTTGAAGCACCAGCTTTCTACGAGCATATTACTTCAGCTGAGGAGGAGAAGGAGGATAAAGAACAGGAGACGGGATGCAGAAGACTGCATGTGCATCACCGCGACGGGACAAAGAAACGAGCAGATTTCCCTCAAAGCAAATTTAATGTTTAAAAGAAAGAGGAATAAATCAGTTCAGATATAAAATGCGAACAAACCAGCTACTTACTGCCGAACTAAGTTTTATTCTGAATGGTCATTTTCCTTCAGAATGAGGTGTTTACATGTTTGTTTATAGAAGAGCTTGACCTGACTGTAAATCCTCGTGGCCAGTGTGACTCGCACACTTTGCTTACCTCACCGATGGGTTTGGGCAACTAGACACGACTCGTGTCAGTCCAGGGAGGATATCTAACACCGTACTGGACGTGTTCCCCAGTGCCTGCCATGAAGGACAGCAACTGGACACAGCCGGAGGACCGAACGAAGAAATCGATCACCACACACCACGTCCTCGGTGGTTTAATGGATACTTTGATGACCGGATACGTGATTCTTTCAGAATCAACGGTTTCATGTTGCCAGGCAACAGAGATCGTCAGCTGGTGGAGCTGTCATGTGACCAAACACTGAAAAAGAAATTTCTAGAGTAAGCCAGACCAGTCTGACCTCTGAGTTGTTTTGGCCACTGGTACTCCAGACTGGGAGCAAACACCACCAGTTCTCCCAGTAAATCCACCAAAGTCAAGTCTAACATGTTGGTCTTTACATTCTCAGACACACTACAGAAGTGTTTCCCCGTCAGCGCCGCCCATCGGCGGCTAAACCAGCCTCCATCCTGCATCCTGACCTGCCAGCTCTCTCCAGCCAGCAGAAGACCATCTCACCATGACTCTGGTTTTGTCTTCTTGTTTCTTTGCTGAGTCAGCGACGTTGTGTGTTCAAACATCCCGTTCCTTATTTTACCATGAAGCTAAACGTCGTGTCCCGGATGGACATGGACAGGATAGGTGTGACTGTGTCATCAAACACATGGGGAAGGCCGAGTTTTAAGGTCAGAAAGTTACGTACCGCGTCTTTAAGATGTAATTCTTGTTTACTTATACTTTTTAATGTCATGCCGTTGGCAGTAAAATACCAGCTGTGGTGTTAGAAACGGTTCTTACTGAAGTCTTTCGACTGGTATCTCAGCCTTGTGTTTAATTAGGTGACAGAATGGTAAAGTGTTTGTTATGTGTTAAATAAGTCGGCTTCCAGCCAAAGCTCCGGATTTCCACTTCTGTTGGGACTAACTCGGTTGTTGCACTTTTTTATATTAAGTTTGTGCATATGAACACATGATTGTTCTCTGAGGGGGGGTCCCAAGCCTGCATAGACGCAGAGGGTTGCATCAGGAAGGGCATCCGCTGTAAAACGGTGTGCGATGATTCGCTGTGGCGACCCTTCAGATGGACACGCTGAAGGGAAACACGACAACATGTGAGCACTTTAAAGGTTGGGACGCGGCGTGAACGCCTCAGCTCAGCTTGGAAATATTCTATATCTAATAAATAATGTTGTTTTCCTTCCATTTTAAATCATGCTGTTACTCATTAGATAGCCGTCCTTCCAACATTAAAACCCGACACCCGCAACAGGAGAGGCACAAATACTACAACTTGTGCAAATTAGAAGCAGATGATTTTTCTCCGAAGTGTAATATGATGAGAAACTGCTGGTGCAATCATACACAAACAAGTCATGGAGAAAACCCTTGCCCTGAGCTACAAACACAGCAGTTGGTCTCCAGCATGTGAATGACAAATGAATATCACTCAGTGGGTCAGATGGTGTAGACACACTCCATGCTCTGTGCTAATCAGGCCAACCTACAGACCTCACATACCATCAGGACATCCTCCAGGGGGAAATTAGTTCTTTCCACTTTGCTAAACGACTATACTTTCCTCCCTGGGCGGATGTGTTGTTTGTTTCATGGGCAATTTCCTGATGTAAATGATAAAACAAAGAGTTACGTAGCAACAACAAGTCAGACGTTTGGCTTCATTCTGACTCTGAAACGTGAATTAAAGCAACATTTACATGAACTTTCTCAGCTCAAGCGGAGTATTCTGTATACTGATTCATTCCTCACAAGGCATGGCACCTGTTAGCAGGTTTCTGCTAAAACCACCTCACCGGAGGTCACCTCGTCCTGAACTCATCTTTCCTCCCACTTCCAGGTTGTCTGCATGGCATACTGCTGATTAAACAGAAAAAGGAAACATGAAGCAGCAAAGGAACATGATTTAGACTTGTGTGAGAACTATCTTTGAACTTCTCTGCTGATGGCAAGCCGGGTTAGTTAGCAGATTAACTAGCTCATCGTGGTTAAAGCCTAACAAAAACATCAAGATGTTTTCCTTTTTTTAAAGAAAGATAAAATCTGTATTGTTTGAAAGGAGCAGAAGTCTTTAACAAACCAGGTTCCAGGAGCAAACTGATGGAAAGTTGAAAATCTGTATGGAATAATAGATAATAATAATAATTAAAAAAAAATAATAAAATGGAATAATTTTATGGAACAATCTGGAGAGTAAATCTGAGTTAAAAATGAATGTTTTAAAGAAAACTCTGAGCTTTTTTAATGAAAGAAAAACAATCTAAAAAAGTAGAAACGTGCATATCCAGCCTACAGACGTGTGAAAGTTTTATAACCAGTTGCTGTTTCAACCGGAAGTTAATTTTCATATTTAAAGATTTTTTAAGTTTTCCTTCCCATGTAGGAATTCTGGGAGAGTCCAAGGTGTTTGTTCCAGTTATGACCCGCATCTGCACTTCTGATTGGCCCAGTTTACCGTAGACTCCATGTACGTTTTGCTGCCAGACTTCAGCCACACGTCATCCAACGGACCACATCTTTACTTTGACAGAAACCACACTTGTCTTAATCCGAGTCCGATGCTGCACATCTGTACCACATGTGGACAACACCTGCCAAGGTCTTCCCATGCCAGCAGAGAAAGTAGTCCCTTCAGTGCAGCCGGGTCTCTGGCGAGACGGCGAACCCAACTGTGAATTCAGATCTTAATGATCTCATTTTTTCATGGATGAAAATGTATTTTATTCATACAGCTGGTGGGTTTAACAGGAGTTATTACTGGACAGCTCAGACCCAGAGCGAACTGCACCAGTCATGTATGTTTTTATTTCCGTTGTAAACATGTTTATTCCTGCTGTAAACATGTTTATTTCTGCTGTAAACATGTTTATTTCTGCAGTGAAGTTGGTCTTTTTAACATGGGAGTCTATGGGGATTTGCTCTGTTTTGCAGCCCCTAGTGGATGAAGGAGGAACTGCAGTTTTATGCACTTCATTAAAGGCTTCACTTTTAACCACCAGAGGTTGCTTCATGGTTCATACTGACATGTTATTCTCCACATGAAGACTTTTCCAGTGTTCCTACAGAAAGATCGACGTTGAGGAAAACTTTCATAGTGGACTAAATTTGTAATTTTGTTCTAGGATGAATAAAATTTTCATTCAATATTTGGTTCAAATTATGATAAACATCGTAAAACTGTTTTTTTTTTTCTGTTTTTTTTTTCAGCATTTTATGTCTTGCAGACAACAGGATGGAACGCATTCAGTGACCTGGATGTTGAATTATAACTTTGTACAGATTTCTATGAACATTTTTGAATTTTTTAACTGTATAAAATCATATTTATTTGATTTATTTATTAGATTTGCATTTTGGGAAAAAACTCTGACATGCTGCAGGACTACACGTACCTGGATGTTCAGCAGATTCCACTGGAAATGCAACACAAGAAAGGACAGAGCAGAGACTTGAGTCAGCTCCGGTTCTTCAGTGCTTGCAGTAAGATGTTTCATCACCTCCATAAGTCTGAGGTCGACGGGGCATTATCCGCCGAAGCTCCGCATCACAGCCAGCTCTCAAAGAAACTGCACAGACTGATCAAAAAGGACTGGTGCACATGGTAGAAACATAAAAAAACATTATTTTTAGCCTATTTCTGTCTCTTTCTAGCCAGAAGTGATGCAGATCAGTGCAGACTGAAGCACGTAACATGGAGTCTACATGCCAGCAACACGTGGTCACATGCTTCATCAGAACAACCAACCCTGCATGAAAACGCGTCCACATGCATGAAATCCAGCTTCACAGGTTTAAATGAACACACACAACGTAGACAGAGAGTTTCTGCTTTTATATCCGGGATAGAAAAAGGAAACGTCACCGTCAGGAGGATCTTCAGAGTCTTCATCGGAACATCGTCACAGGAAGTGGAAGGTTTTGATCCCAAACAACGGACACTCGTCCTCTTCCAGAACACGCTCCGTTTTCTAGCCGTCAGACTGGATTTCATGCATCCAGACTTCACATTCTCTCTGTAATCTTTGTGTCTTCGTTCTGTTTTCTGCAGAACATTCCTTCGCTTGTTGCTGCTGAAGCAGTTTGTTACGAAGCTTTGTCTAAGTTAGCTTGTTGACTCTGAAATCAGTTTCTGTCTCATAATCTCAGCATTTCTGATCCAAAAAATACACAGAACATTTTTCTCCAATCTGCTCCTTCCAAACAAAATGATCTGATATGATCTGTTTTTATTGTTCCTGCTAGATCAGCACTTTATCAACAATAAACTAGAAAAATTACATCTCTGGAGGTGCTTTGTTTCTACACACTTCATTCTTTCCACTTTTCTTCTTTTACTGGAAGTAAAAATACACAATTAATTTATTTTAATGGAGCAAACACGTCTTTTTCTTACAGGGACCAACAAGGGTCATCTTGGAAAAAAAGAGTTGTGAAAATTTTTTGTTTTTCTGAGTATTTACAGAAGAAATGTGTCCCTGTTAGTGCTAACATCCAGAAACTTGTCCCTTCCATTGAAAAATTCTGCTACAAGTCTCGCCTTACAGCCCAATTCAGCTGTTCTGATTGGATCTGCTGCTTTGTTTCTAGCTAAGCTGATTGGCTGACCGTGCTGTCACTCGATTTGTTGGAACGCTTTAGTTTCTGGCTACTGCTGGCTAGTTCCAGAGATGCTAACAGTCAGAACTGCAGGGAAAGAAAAGAAAAGAACAGAACAGAAAAAAGAAAAGAAAAGAATAAAAGAAAAGAAAATAACAGAAAAAAAGGAAAGGAAAAGAGAGGAATAGAAAAAAAGAAAACAAAAGAAGAGAAAAAAGAAAAGAAATTAACAGAAAAGGAAAAGAAAAGAAAAAAACAAAAGAAGAGAAAAAGAATTAAATAAAAGATAAAAGAACAGAACAGAAAAGAATAGAAAAAAGAAAACAAAACAAGAGAAAAAGAAAAGAAATTAACAGAAAAGGAAAAGAAAAGAAAAAAACAAAAGAAGAGAAAAATAATTAAATAAAAGATAAAAGAACAGAACAGAAAAGAATAGAAAAAAGAAAACAAAACAAGAGAAAAAGAAAAGAAATGAACAGAAAAGGAAAAGAAAAGAAAAAAACAGAAAAGAAAGGAAAAGAAAAAAGAAAAGAACAACTAAAATAACAGAAAATAAAAAAATAAAAGAAAATAAGATAAAAGAAAATAACAGAAAAGAAAAAAGAAAAGAAGATAAAAGAAAGGAAAAGAAAAGAAAGGAGGATATAGGAGTTATTTTAATGTCAGAGTTGAGGTCAGAAAGAAATAAGGTTATTAATTATGAGACAAACACTCGTCTCCTGACTCGGTTGTTTTGTCAAGTGACAGAATCAAAGTTACAGTTGAGAGAAGAGGAGCTGATGATGAAGGTGTGTCTATAATGTTAATTAAAATGTAATTGGTTCATAATATTCCATAAGGAAATGTTTACTGTCACATGAAAAAATGTTTTTTTCCTCCCCCACCACAAATAAATTATAATAATCATTTCAACATGGTTTTTTCAATTGAAATAAGGACAGAAAATGAAGAATGAAGTGAATTCCGTTTGTTTCACAACTTTTCTTCTCAGACGATCCCGGCTGTCTGGACGATGACGTGTTTCTGTGTTTATAACTCCAGCTGTTCATGCTCATACCATCCTTCATGGTTTCATCCCTGTGATGGATGTTAGTCGTGGACTTCTGGATCTGTCTGAGGAACATTTCTGTGACGATGATGATGATGATGATGATGATGCTCTGCAGTGCAAACTGCTCTCCTGTCTGTGGAACAAACATACCAAAGATCTCCCGGGAATCCTGGATCAGTTTAGAGGAAAGAGAAATACGTGTCTTCTCCTGAACAGAATTATTCCAGCCGTTCGATCCCCTGAACCACGTGACACGGAATCGAACGTCTGCCGTGGGTCTGAACCTCCGTGTGGAATCAAACCCGCTTCTTTTCCTGTTTCTTCTGTTTGTAACTGCTGTGTTTCTGAGAGAAACATCTCGTCTCCTCCTCATCCTCCGGTACGTAGAAGACGTGGAGGTGCCGACTTGTGAAGCGATAAAAGCGACAGCAGGTCAGCAGAGGTCAGCTTATCAGGCCGCTACATAACTGTGTTTCAGCCTCTCGCTTCGCTGGCGTCGCACCGGGGAAGCGTGGCTCAGCCATCAACCAAGCCGCTCCATTGATTAACAGCGTTTTCTCATTTCAGGCCAAGAAACTGGCTTCCCCCAACATGTGTCGTCTGTTTGCAGGAGGAAGGCGGTTCCGTGCCATGTGCTCGTGTGCTTCTGTTCGCTCTGAGGAGAGGGTTCGCTTCCAGCTGAGCCACTCTGCATTTAAAACTCGCAGCCAAATGCTTCTTCCACGCAGAAAGGCTGTAAAAAGCCTCCGTCTGAATGGAACAATCTCCGTGCTCGCCTGCTGGGCCTGCTCTTCCTATTGGCTCAGTGTTCTGGCCCCTGTTGTACCCTAAAGTAAAGCATTTTGTACCCTCCCACCCTTCCTTCCTCTCAGCGTTTATCCCCATGTCAGCCCCCCATCACACACTTGCACATACAGCAGACTTATTTTGCTTCCCAGTGGGTGTGTGGGCCATTCAAACGTCCTGACTCAGAGATTTAAAATGTCATTTAAAACCCATTCAGTGCTGTTAAGGCTTGTTTTATTTTTCCAGTGTGAGCCTACAAGGTCAGTTTGCACCAACAGCTGATGAGCGATCAATAGGATATTTGAATTTAAAGAGGCAAGGCCCCGGGGGCAGCCAGTCGCCGTGCACAGTGTTACCGCACGAGGACGGGGGGGTGGAGTAAGCCTAGGGGCTCAGCAGAGACCTATATCCTTCTATCCACCCCACATCCCCACCTTCCACTCCACCTCCCCAAGCTTGGTTAACTCTGAAGACCATGATTAATTCATGGTGGATTACAGCCTGCAGGCGGGGCGAGAAGTGGGATTGCATCAGGTCCGAGCTGCACACACAGACTCCGGGAGATAAAGGTTTTCCCCGGATTCACGCCACAATCCAGCCGCCAGACCAGCTTCCCCAACACACCCATCATTTCTCCATTCTTCCTGAAAGCGATCAGGCCTCGGTGTTGGGCCTGGGACTGCGTCTGCAGGAACAGAAGGCTGCGAGGAATGATAATGTGGTGGCGGACTAATACAAGCATGACAAGCAGTAGAGCCGCCGTCACAGCAATGTCATCATCGTCCTTCACAGCCGTACAGCTAAGACCTGCTGGACGGCCTCCAGTAAGCAGCTGGAAGGATGTGAGGCTGGAGAGTCCACATCGCTCCCCCTTGTGTTGGCTGCAGCCAGCTGGTGGACTGGGAATGCTGGAGCCCGGTGAGCCCAGCAGGAAAGTTTCCCTCTTCGTCCAGCCGTTGGGCTGGAATCCTTCAGCGGCGCCGCAGAGGCGATACGAGCTTCTAACCTCTCCGTTCAGTCTTTGCATTCCCCTTCTGTCCTTGTAATTATTTCCTCTGAAACACGGTGTTGTTTTCCGTCCGGCCGATCACTTCCGACTCAACGTGGACAGATTTCCGCTGCACTCACACTAACACAGCGACAAATACTTCGGAATATTTTCTAGTTTATTTAGAAACACATTTTTGTCAACATGTTGAATTTATACAGTGAATGGTCTAATATGCACTGGAGGTCACATGAGCTTAGGTTTATTGGAACAATAAAAGACATACCATGAGGGCTCCATATTCAAAGAGACGTAGCAGCAAACAGCTGCATATTCGACCATCGCTTTCAATAGTTTGGATTTTTCTTCTTTGAAGACACAAAAATAAAACCTAAGTATGTTATATCAACAATTTTATGAATGTATCGTCAGCAGACAAATAAAAAAATTAGAAGTCAATTACTCCTTTAAACAATTATAGCTTGCCTCCACACATACTGTGATGATGGTGCGAAGCACTCTGACAGGATTTGTGCTATCTTTTTAAATTTGGCAAATGTCTACTTTACTTGTGTTTTTATTTTTATTCTTTTTTTCAACCTTTTCTGTAAACAACATCTTGTACAAACTAGCACAGTGAACCACAACCCCAGCAAATGTGTTCTTTATCTCCATACAATATAAAGGAAATCAATACAAAAGTTTGGTTGGTTGCTTGGAACATTTTCTTCTGGATCAAGAGGTTCTAAAACAGGTTTTCGTTCGAGATTTCTGGACTCCTGAATTAAATATGTTTACGTAAACAGTTGACTGTTTTAAGTCCCAGAACCCCGGTAGAAGATTTTTAGAAGGTAGACTTCATTTCAACGTTTCAAGTTCATTTCCATTTTGAATAAAGGGTTTGCAATCCGCAGAGGGTTTCACCGCGTCGCCTTTTGAAGGCAGCCTTCCTCAGGTTCGCTGGAACTTCTGGAACCAAAAACAAGCAGTCCACGTGGAGATTAGAAGCGTCCCGTCCTCTGGCCGACAGGAACATTGTGTGAAAAAGGTTAAGTGTCAGTATGGCAGAGCCTCGATAGGCCAAGAGGTCTGAGGGGCTTGTGGAGCAACGGGGGGTGTAGGGGGGGGGGGGGGGCTCTGCCAATGCTCAGCCTCTTTATTCTCTCTGTAAAGCTATTGGAGTCTCTGACAGTAGGGATGTGTTCATGTTGGGGACGTACTGCGGGGGTTTCAGGACGCCTTGGCGGGTTTGGCGGCTGCGTTGGGCCACCAGCAGGAACCAGCAGGGAAGACCAGGTTCAGTCTCTCCTCTCCCCCTTTTTTCCACTTTTTTAAAGTCCGACTTATGGATGTGATGTGGGTGTGAGGTGGAAATAAGCCATGAGAATACACACTCCCACACAAACACACACACACACACACACACACACACACACACACACACACACACACACACACACACAACAACAATAACACTGAAAAGAATAATTCTGGTTTTTCTGCCACAGAGGCAGGAAAAAAGCAAAATGATCAAATTCAGCAATAAAAAAATAAATAAATAAATATGTTAGTGTCGTCCTGACCCTGTTGACTTCCTGCTCCCTGTCCCGGGCCCCCGTCCCCGACGCCACCAAACCTCGCCGTTCCTCCGGCCAGTACAGTCCGCTCCGTCAGGAAGCTACCACACGGTGCCCTCGTTCATCTCTGACGCTTGGTGGGACAGGTGGTTGTTGTATCCGCTGCCGTTCAGCGACAGTGAGGTAAAGGGGGGGCTGGGGCCGAACACCTCGGAGGAGATGCTGTGCAAGGGCCCGGGGATGCCTGGCTCTGGGCTGGGGGAGTCCCCTGGGTGGTGGGACATGATATCAGAGAAGCGCTGCACCTCACTGGAGGGGTGGTGGCCCGGCAGGGGGTGGTCCATACCTCCAAGGGGAGTTCCTGTGGGGCCGGAGGAGGGCACAAAGGGGAGATCCACTGGGGTCTGGGCCTGCGACGATGGAGGCCCCTGAGGGAAAAAGTCATAATTCCCTCCAGGACCGTAGTACTCGCTCTGATAATCTGCAGATCCAACAGAAGAAGAAGAAATGAGCGTCCGCTCCGACTGGGAACAGTGGAATAATTCCAGGCATGTTGAGGAATTCATTGAATATACAGAGCTTGATTTGTATTAGAGGGAGCGGATGAGGGCCCCTCTCGCCCTGCTACATTAGTCACAGAGCACGTTACACTTAAATCAAAACTGCAATTGGGTGGGGAGAACAATGTGGTCACAAAATTAATTAAAATGGGGGCCATTCCATCAGCGGCTCTACCTTCTGAGACCGGCTTTTTTTTTAGTCCAGCACAATTTTATTAGATGATTTTTTTTTCTTCAGCAGAAAGAAGAAATGAAATGATCTGAGCAGTTTCAGAAACACTGCAGTTCTTATCGAAGCAACTGACCCAAATAAAATGTTTGAGTCCCGAAGAGCCAAACTGGAGCAGAAAATCTTTCACTGGTTTTACTGGCATCGTTCTGCTACATCATCTGTACCTCCAGACAGCAGCAGGTATTTCCCACATTTATCTCCAGTCCCACCGAGGAGGAGGGAAACACATGCAGATGCTGTTCCACCCTTTCATAGAAGCACCTCCAGTTAAAGCTGCTTCCAGCTGCGTGCACGTGGGCATACGTGACACTCCTCACCAGAAATATAAATATCTCATATGATTTAATATAAATATTCTGTAAAATATTAGCTGCTATAATTATCCTGCTTTTTACATTCATAAGTAAGATTTCCTCAGTAATAAAGCATAGCCGAGAATATTTATATTAAATGAAGACGCTGAGATAATTTACATTTATAAAATAAATTAAAAAACTAAACTGGATCTGAAGCAGGTTTATAAATGAACATGATAAATTCTAAATAAAAAGTGCTCCGTGCGCGCGCCGCTTTGGGTCGTAAAACGTGGAAACTTGTGAATAATCATAAATGAAATGTTTAATAATGTTATTTTACCAAAGGCAAATATTTTTACATTTCATATCATTTTCATCCTAACTTTCGACACACGAGGAGGTGAAACCAGAGGAGCAGACCCACCTCCGTAGTAGGAGAAGGGCCCGTTCGGGATGAGCTCCCCGGGCTCCAGCCGGTCCACCAGCGTCCTCATCCGCCGCGGGCTGCGGAAGAAGGCGTGCCTCCGCGCGCCCAGCGCGCTCAGCTGCTTCATGCGCCTCTCTTTGGACCGTCGGTTCTGGAACCAGACCTGGAAGCGCGCGGACAAACATTAGACCTGCAGGCGCGTGCACAACATGCTGCAGGATGCATGTCAGCATTGTGAGCGCGAAGAGGAGTGGATTTGACTGGAGGAGATAAAACCAGGAGAAGGAGAGTGGTCACCTCCTCCGCCTCGGCCTTCAGATGCACGCGCTCTTTGTGTGGCACGAGACGCCCACATCCGCAAGTCTGCGCGGTGTCAGGGGGGGGCTGGTTACAAGAGAGACTCCCATGTAACCTCCTAATGATCCTTTAACCCTCCATTTAGTCCGTCTGAAGGCGACACCAGCACGCGCCTCACATCTCCAATTAATACTTAATAGGAGGGTTGTTACCAATATATTACTGAGGTTATCATTTCCTAATCTTTAGACCAGCTTCCGTTAATTACACCCCCCTACACACACACACACACACACACACACATTAGATAAGCCTTTTCTACACATTTATCACCTGCAGATAAATTTCTCTTTACCTTCAGCAAAACATTTCTGGATAAATCTGCAGGAAAATGATCTGATTTATCAAAAGATGTTCAGAAAGAAAGAATTATACTACTACTACTACTACTACTACTACTACTACTACTACTAATAATAATAATAATAATATTAATAATATTGATGAGGATCCATATTTAGGGGGGAGGCTGCGTGGGGACTGAGAGCAGACTAGTGTGTTTCCACTTGGCTGCTGAAGCTCTCAGCAGGACTAAACGTGGTCGCAAAACGTGATGGCTGCGCTGTGCCAGGACTCCCAGCGCTCCCAGCGCTCCCAGCAGCCGGCGCCAGTTGGCGACTTAGCCCCGTGGCGCGCGCCAAGAATAAAAAAATACCCATATAAATGACCCGTTTTCCAATGAAGCTCTTCTGTCCCAATCTTTGCTTTAATAAATTCAATGTGACCACACCGTTTAAAGAGGGGGGGCTCCTCCAGCAGGACGGGGGGTGACGGGTGCGAGAGGTGGGGTGGGCGCGAGGCGCGGGATGCCGGGGTGAGGCCCGCTCCATCCCACCTTTTACTGAAGAGCATCAGACACAGGAGGCGCGCGCCCATAAATGCTATTTACACAATATTTTGGATAATTTGAGCTGGCGTGGATCTCCTCCTCCTCCTCCTCCTCCTCCTCCTCCTTCTCCTCCTCCTCTGCTCAGAGAGCCTCTCCTTCACCTGGATGACCCGCATGTTGAGGCCGGTCTCCTGCGCCAGCTGCTCCCGGATGTGTCTGGTGGGCTTCGGGGTCGCAGCGAACGCCGCCTTCAGCGTCTCCAGCTGCTTGGCCTTGATGGTGGTCCGGGGGCCGCGCCGCTTGCCCCCCAGGTTCTGGTCGTCGTTCTCGTTGTTCACCGTCTCCTTGTCGGACAGGGCGGCGATCTCCGTGTCCTTCAGGACCACGTCGTCCTGCAGCTGGTCCTGGGAGTCCGGAGACAGGCTGGGGTCGCTGCACGCGGTCACTGCGCACAGGAGACGCATGGACACGTCAAGTCCCACAGACTCAAGGGTTTATGTCAACAATATTCATCCAATGAATTGATGTTTACATGTTTACATGTTTACATGAAAGTTTTAATGTTCCAGACTGACGCTGAGGACATTTATCTGCTGGTTTCTGCTCAGCGTCACTAATAAGGACAAGCTGGACAACAGGCAGGAAGAGACATGAATAATAATAATAATAATAATAATAATAATAATAATAATAATAATAATAATAATAATAATAATAATAATAATAATGATGATGATGATGATGATGATGATGATGAGGCACGTGAGAAACGCCTACCTGACAGCAGGTTGGTGTCTTTCACACTGCTGTTGCTCAGATAATCGTCCTTGCAGACGAATTTGTTCTCATCTATGATGTAGAGCTCCTCTCCGGTGGACAGCTGCTTGTTGCACATCATGCACGTGAAGCAGTTCAGGTGGAACACTTTGCTGCGGGCCCTCCGGACCAGGTCGTTCGGAGAGATTCCCTGCGAACAGCCTCCACATTTGGTTCCGAACCGCCTGCAGGACAGAAAGGACCCGGAGAGTCCGGGACCAGTTCTCTGTTTTATTTCTGTCATTTAAAGCATCTAAAATATCTGTTCTAACAGGTTTACTGATGTAAACAGAGACGGATGTCTTTTCTAAGTGTCACTTCAAATCACATCATTTCTCCCTTTCTCACATATTATCTTAGGAGAATATATATATATATATATATATATATATATATATATATATATATATATATATATATATATATATATATATATATATATATATATATATGATATGTCATAAAAGAGAATTTTTTTATTCTCCTAAGAGAATATGTATGTATGTATATCCTACTAAACACTGAACAGAAAAAAATATATAAAGTTTAGCTTTCTCTAAAATAAAAATAGAAGAAATTAAATGTAATTTTTTTTCCTCGAATAAAGAAGAAACTAAATGTAAAATTATTTTTCTAAAATAAAAGAAGAAATCAAAAGTAATTTTTTTCCCTCAAATAAAGAAGAAATTAAATATGAAAATGTTTTTTCTCAGATAAAAGAAGAAGAAACTAAATGTAAAAACAAGCCAATGGAAAATCTTGAAGAAATCCAGGAAAATATTGTCCACATTGTACACATTATTTTCCTGTTTTTATCACTTATTTTACTATTTGACATTAGCTAATATTAATAACAATAATGACAGCAGTGACAGGAGGAAATGCTATTCTTTAATTTTTTACTTTGCTGTAAATTAAACTGCTTTTTAAAAATATTTATTTTTTCAAGTTTTTACAATAAAACCTACATTTCCTCTAAACACGTCTCCATAATTATCAGACGACTGCCCGTTATTATTCTTTAACTTTTGTCTTTTATTATTATTATTATTATTATTATTGTTATTATTATTATTATTATTATTATTATTATTATTATTATTATTATTATTATTATTATTGTTATTATTATTATGTCTCTCCAGCAGCAGGCTGGTGAGAAGGAGAAGAAAACTGATGTGTATTGACTTGTGTCTGCAGACTTTAAATCCACTTATCACGTCCTGATCCGCGGCCTGAACACACACCGGCGCGCGGCTCCTACAGCCGGGTGTGAGCCCCGCGCCCCCCCCCCCCACCGCTTTAGAAGAAGAAGAAGAAGAAGAAGAATACACCTGAGTGTGATTTTCTCGGCTTCCTAACAACCCCTCTTCACACCTCACCCACCAGACACGCGCTTCACGCCGCAGCTCTTCTTTTGTTGTTGTTTTCCACAAATAAACAGTTTTATTGTCCTTCTGCTAATCAAAGCTCCGCGCCTTCAGGTGCGCGTTGACACCCGCGTGCACGGACACTTTTTGGTTTATTTCTTCCATCATGATTGTATTTTTTTCTCTCCACTAATCAGCTGCTTTTATTTCACTTCAAAATAAATATCTATATTTATTTGAAATTAAAAAAAAGATATAAAGACGTTGTAAATAATGTAAAAAAACAAAACAAAAAAAAAACAAACAAATAAAATGAATAGTAGAATAAAAACATTTTAAAGTAAACTGAGGTTTGTTGGGTTTTCTCTGGACTTTGGAGGTCGGTGCAGCTCAACACTGAAACTCCCTCATGTTGGTTTGACTTGTTTTCTACATGAAATGAGCG